>NC_143131.1:4235000-4360000 GCF_059928025.1 Delphinapterus leucas
TCGGCTGTGTACAGAATCCAGAGTGTGATTAGCCCAAAAGGTAAATGATGTTTTAAAAGAGGGTCAAGAGAACATAAATCCTGCCCCTTCAGTCCAAGTGTTTCCTAAGTTCATGGTTGGGGAATGAAGAGGGTGAGGACAGAAAAGGTGAACGGGGTGGTAACAACCTGAGAAGCGTGAGCGCGAACAAGAGGAGGGGCTGAGATGAGGGCAGGAAGAAAAAAGACAGGAAAGAGCAAAAGAGAAAAATAATGTGCGTGCACAAGCGTGGAGATTCTTCGCTTTCCAGAGGAGCAGTGGTTTTAAGGTGTAGGTACCGGACAGGTGAGAGAGACGCCGATAACACAATCCATTCCTTACTGGGAAACGTGGGGAAAGCACGTGGCCTGTCAGCCAGAAACAGGGGCAGACCTCGATCAGGTGCAGCAGCGAGATTCTCTACAACGAGATGAGTACAAGTCACCCATTCTCTGCTCTTCCATGGATCGCTAATCAATCAGCAAACATTGATCTGTCCTTTCAGCATGAGTGCACTGTTATAAGTTTATCAGGAGCTCAAGAACACAGGAAGCTAGAACCTCGGCCTTCTCAAGCTGGGAAGAAACATGAGCCCTCACTGCACTCCTGCAGGAAACAAGACTGAGTTGAAATAAATGGGATGGAGGCAGGAATCAGCAGGCTTTGATGAACAAAGAAAGGAAAGCACTGCCATCTGGCACATCCAAAGACATCCCAGGATGGGAGTCGGATGCTGGCTGAGAAGATGGGCCCTGGTTGGCCAAACTCTGAGAAGCCTTTGGACTTTGTGCTTCATCTCTTCTTCTGGATGGTGAGAGTCTGCCAGGCTGCTGATGCCCAAACGTTCTTCATGGGTGGCTTTGCTTTTTCTCACAAGCCTTAAGTGTTAAGGTTCTTGAAATTCTATGTTTAAGTGTTCCCTATATAATTCTACCAGGTAGATAAAGTCACTTATTATAGAAAAGTTGCTTTGGTTTGGGGGTAGAAGTCTGATTTCAGAAATTACCTCTTCTGCTGTAAATTGTATAAACTTGACTCCTGGGACTAGACTAGAGTCCAAACTCTGTTTTTTTTTCTTCACGTGGGTAAGATTGCAAGGACTCTGACGTGCATAGTCCTGCCCCAGATGAGTGGGCCCCACACTGCTCCTCGTAATAAAGGTGCATTGAATCTACTCATTAGGACCATTTTTCCCAAGATGAGGCCAAGATCCAGAGGCTGAGGTCCCCTCCTCACCTTGCTCTCCACCCCCTCTCCCCTGCATCTCCTTCTTAGGGGTCTTTGATTTCAAAGCCAGCTCTGCTCAGAGCTCAAAGAAAGAGGAAGGGGGCATGGCCCAGAGTAGCTAACTACTCAGGACCCTCTTCGCCCATATGCCCGGACCTCACATGTTCCCCTTTAGTTTCTCCCATATAAAAGAATAATAGAGAAAAAAATGATTAAAGTATATTCTGGATAGAAGAGGTATAGACATGTCTCACTCCATCTGTCCTCACACATTCTGAGTCTTCATTCCCGTAGAGTTTGTATAACGGAAAGGAAAACACCCACCATGGTACAGGATGTAATCGACAGCCACGTCATGATTTTGTTTCCACATTCCCAGTATGGAGAGTTAGGACATAAATAGCTCGAGAACGTCCATTAGAATAATTTACTATTCATCATGAATTATAAATGACATGATGTACTGTTCATACATGCCTAATTTAAACTTAAAATTGAGCCCTGTAAATTGGTTATTGAGTGATAAAGGCATGGCCATTTTTCTTGGGGCTGGCGTTGAGCTCTGCCTGGGTTTCACCTCTCGTTTGGTCGTCTGGGCTGGCTGAGGAGCCCTGTGTGCCAGCAGCCCCGAGACGCACGTGCTGTCAGGCCTGCTGGTGGATGGCCGAGGGGAGATCAGGCCATGTTTCCTCCCTGAATCCAAATTAGTCTCGCAGCTGGAGAAGCATCAGTGGCTGATAATGGCCTAACAATCTCCAGCACTAACAGATATGACCTCGGCAGCAGTGACAGGAATGCGAAATGCAGGCTCATCTCCACCCGGAGCTGGGCCGAGCTTGCACGCTGCCACGGGAGCTTGGATCTGACTCGAAGAAGAAAATGTCCTCAAATGAAAAGAATAAGGCAAATCAATGTGTGGCTAGTTGCGTAACACCCTCTTTGTGGTACAATAGCTTATTCTCCTCCAGCACCCAAGAAAAGAAGTTTGCTTACAGGGATGCTTAAAATGACGGTGGACTTTGCTGTGTAGGTTGTTCATTAAAGGAGGAATCGTGGGTCTGTTCATCCCTCGACGCGGTTTCAAACCAAATTGTCTTGTCTGTGCACCTCTGATGCCCGAGGAAAGAGGCGTGAGCCATCGGAGCTCATGTTCAGTGTGGAGCCCTCCTCCACTCCCAGCTGAAGACAAGTAGCCTCAGGGGACATCTCCCTTCTGTGTTGTATTTGGAAAATTTTTGTTTACCTGCAGTTCACGCGTCCATGGGTTGCTCAGATACCATGCAGTCAACATGGGCTGGGCATCTACCCAGTGCACTGGGCTGGAGATACAAAGGGACCCGTGAGGAGCTCCATCCCCCAGCCAGAGAAGGACACAGGGATCTGGAGGGTGGTGCCGGGTAGCAGGAATTAGACAGAGGGACCCTCTGCAGGAATGTGGCCGGATGACCGGCTTGGGAAAGTCTTCTGCTCTGGGTTCAGATGAACTTTCCCCTCCTCTAAGGAAATAACAGCACTAGGTCTGCTTCACCTTTATGGGACAACAACAGGTATTCCGGTCTTAAACAAATGAAATTGTGCAATATGCCAGTTGCATGTGGACCATCCAGCCACTGAGATCTGAGCCAGGACTCCGGAAAGTGAAAGCCCTTCCCAGCCCAGCCTGTGCTGTGAGACCCTGTTACCTACACAGGCAGGATTGACCCCATTGACCTGCAGGGTCTTGGACTCCAAAAAAATACAGAGCATGTAATAAAACCTTTAAAAAACGGGCCTTCTCTTATGGAGAAGTTATATCTAATGCTGGACAATCGTGATGCTTTGGGAAACATAAAACAATCAGAGAAGAAATTAATTGTGCTTTTGCACAATTGCCTATTTTCAAAGGCAACTCTAATGGTTTCTACATGGAGCAATGATATTTACGCATAAAAGATCTACTGATTTTAATTTCATCTTGAAAAACATATGAATGCAAAATATATTTGTGGAATGCAAACGTATTATACCATAAAGAACAGACAATCTAAGTGCATGTGGCCAGCACGAGGCCGGGGAGCAGAAGCGCCGTCAGGATGGACACGGCCTGCCCCAGCTTCTGTCCGAGGGGGATGCAGCCGCGTACAACACACGCACACACACATTTACACACTCTCTCTTACACACTCAGACACACACAGGAGAAGGTAGTCTGCCTGCTCACCAGACTCTGCCTATGATATCCGCAAAATGAAGGGCCCACAAAGGCCAATCACAAAATACTGGGAGGGATTTTGTTTGCTTTTTTGCCTTTTTAAAAAGTTACAATTTCAATCTGAGTTGATTTCAACTGATCCTAGCCATACAGAGACTTCTCTTTCTCCAGCTCCGCATGGGAGGCTGGGGACTGCTCAGCGGGGCTGGTTTCCCTGCCAGGAGCCCACATCAGACCCGGCAGCAGTGCCCGTGTGATGCACGTGTCTACCAGGTACACTGTGAAGGCCCATGAGGACCATTTGCAACCTTCGTGGTTGCCGAGGCCTGTCCCGATCCTTTAATGACATTTGCCGCTCCTGATGTCTGCGGTGGGGGAACATCACCCCCTTTTCTAAAGTCACAGTGACAATCCTGGCTCACAACCCAGAGGAATACTGGCGTGTTGGTTCCCACAGCTCCTGCGGTGCCCACCACCACACCCCAGAGACACAGACAGACCCACCTCGGGATCCCCTCCCCAGGCTTGCCCAGAAGCGGAGGAGCTGGGATGTCTAGTGCTTGGACAGACCAGGAGCCCCCTTTAAGGATTCCAGTCACTAGGAATCCACCCATCTAGCACAACAATCACCAGTGCCGCTGTCCAGATGAGGGTCAGAAAAGCATTGCGCTCCTGGATCGGGGGCTGGGATGTCCTGGGACCAGGCAGTCGGTGCAGGAAGAGTCAGGTCCCCCAGGAGTGTGTGTGTAGCGTGAAGGCAGACACAGCCATCCTGCTGAGCCCGCAGGATACCTCCTAGCCGATGGTGAGGGTCCCCAAAAGCGCGGCCCACTGGGTTGGGAGCCGTAGCTCCTGTCTAGGTAAGAGGAGGTGAGAAGTGTTTCTTGCTTCCACCAAAGTCAAAAACAGGAAAGGAGACCCACACAGTCTGGAGACTGCCGAGACCCAGGCCTGCTCCCTCACAGAAAATACCACCATGCAGATCCCGGCGAGGCAGGCCTGGCTGGCGGACTTCCTGGGAGCTATGCTTTGAACCAGGTCTAGAAGAGAAATAGGGTTTTGCCTGTTGGGGAAAAAGGAAGGAAAACCCAAAGAGAAAATGTCTCTCCCCATCATTTGGTTTCACACTGCAAAGCCCTCATGCACGTCTTTTCCCTGGCCTTCTATACTGGTCTCCAGGCTTCTGACCCAGCCTCAGCTGTTTGCTTCCTTGCTTCCCACCCCCTAGAATATATTTCAGTGGATTTTCAAGACCAGAAAATAGATGCTTTAAAATTCTATCCCGGAAACAGGATCGATTACGCTGAGGAGGACATTTGAAAGAGAGGAGCCGGTAGCTCAGAAATAAAGGCTATTAGAAGCAGGAAAAATACAAAAATAAGTAGAGAGTACAGAGAGTAACAAGATTGGAGTCAAGGGTGTTCTGAACGAAGGAGACCCCACAGAGACCCCGAGCCTTGATTTTAAGCTCTGAGAGACAAGCCGCGCCCTTGGCGGGAGGTGGGAGGAGCTGGGCTGTGGCTGTGCCCACCCCACATACGTCCATGCTCTGAAAGCCTATGGCTCAGGCTCACCCCCTCAGAAATACCCTCCCAAGTGCCACCTCCTCACCCCCCTCCCCTTTGAGCTTCTCCCTCCTTGAGTGTTTGCATCACAACCATTTCCACGCAAGTGTGTCCATCACATATTCTGCTCTAATGATTCATGGTTGTCTATGGCTTGTTTTCCCAACTTTGGAGGCCGAGAGGCCTTTTGCATTCACCCTGGAGCCTAGCATCATGTTGGACCGATAACACTGCATCAGTGGAGTGGCCAGGATAACCTGTGTGTTTATTTCTCCCCGTTTACTTACATACTTACCATCTCAGTCCATGAGGTGGGCACTCACTTTTTGACTTAAAAGATGCAATCTCAGGCTTCCCTCGTGGCGCAGTGGTTGAGAGTCGGTCTGCCGATGCAGGGGACACGGGTTCGTGCCCCGGTCTGGGAGGACCCCATGTGCCGCGGGGTGGCTGGGCCCGTGAGCCATGGCCGCTGAGCCTGCGCATCCGGAGGCTGCGTGTCCGGAGCCTGTGCTCCGCGACGGGAGAGGCCACAAGAGTGAGAGGCCCACAAAACAACAGTGAGAGGCAAACAAAAAAAAAGATGCAATCTCTGCTGTTTGGTGGGTTCTTCTCTCTCCACCCGCATGCTACCTGGCGGTTTAGCCATGCCTGCTGGGCACACAGAGTGGACAAAGGGGAAGATCGCATAGTTAGACACCGTGGACCCAGAGGCCGTGAACAAACATCTCCTTGAGCGACAAAATACAAAGTAACTATAAGGGACTAAAAATAAATGTGTGCATGCGCAACTGGGGCAAATTCTGGACAACAAAATACAAAAAGACCAAAAAAAAAACACAACTTCTGAAGAGCTGGGAGCAAAAGCAGGGTGTCGGGAGCAAAAGCAGGGTACTGTGCATGCCCCCTGCACACATCACCACCAAGGGGCTGGGCAAAACCCCCAAGCTACCCCTCTGGCCCAAACCCTGGACCCACCCCTACCCTCACCCCATATAAGGAACCAGCTCGCACTGCCCCCACCCCCGGTCAGGGAACAAGCACGGGAAACCTGTTACTTGTTTTTGTTTCCTCCTGCGGCCCCAGGGGCCCAAAAAAAGCCTTGCCTGAATTTCTTAACTGGCCTCTTATCAATTTCTATTAATTGGGGAAGGCCAAGAACCCTTGTTGGTATCAGGAAGAGACTCTGTGCTTAGGGACACGGGCACCATGCACTTCTCAACACCCCATCAAAGCCCTTCCCAGTGGAGCGTCTGTCCACACCCACAGCGGTCCGGGATGTACTGATTTTCTTAAAGCTTACTATTGAATATGCATCTTGGATTTTTTCTGTCTTTTCCACTCATTTCAGTAGGGCACAGTGAGACATCACCAGATACTTGGGGGAAAGGTAGCCTGAGTTTGTAAAAATCTAAGAGTCTAATTTGAGACACATCAGCCCCTTCTTTTGTAAAGATCATGCTGGGGTTAACTTCAGCTTCGGAGACCGGCTGATGTGAATTGAAAATGCAGCTCTGGTGCTTGCTTGCTGTGAGGCCTTGGTCAAATTAGCACACTCGTATGACCTGGGCATTCTCAACTGTCAATGGAAATCACCACAGTACCTACCGAGCGGCATTCCTGTGATCACTGAGCAAAATGTATTCAAGTGTGACGTTCTTAGAACTTTGCTTAGCCCACTCAAAGGTATCAACACCTGCTATTTTTAGGAATAGTTCATGAGGATCTAAGTTTTTCAAATAGAAGTTCTACATACATTGGTTTATTAACATACTTGAATTTAGAAGGTACAGGAGCATACCAAACCCATGTTGACATTCTCGGGGGACCATGGCTTCTAGTCAAACTTTATAGTCTATCAACCTTTATGTATAATGTGTATGGAAGGCTTTCATGGAAGCCTCATCACCTGCCCTGTGATCTGCATAGTTTATCCAGTCTCTAGATGAGGAACCTGGGACAGAGGGGGCTAAAGTACTGCTGCAACCAAAGGAGTTTGGGTGGGAACTCTGTCTCCAGGATCCTTCACACTTTTATTAGTCAGGATTCTCCAGAGAAATAGAGCCAATAGGCTCCAATATATACCAATAGGATATATATACACATATATGTATATTACACCACATTTCATATCAATAGATATCGCGTGAAGAGATTTATTATACGGAATTAGCTCCTGTGATTACGGAGGCTGAGAGGTCCCCGGAAGAGGTCTTCCGTGTGTAAGCTGGAGACCAGGAGAGCTGGGGTAGCTCTGAGGCCAGAGGGTAGATGATGTAAGGCCCCACCCACGAACAGGAGAAGCTGGATGTCCCAGCTGGGCCGTCAGGCACAGAGCAAACTTGCTATTCCTTTATCTTCTGTTCTGTTCAGGCCCTCAACGGATCAGACGAAGACCACCCACACTGGGGAGGACCATCTGCTCACTCACTCAGTCCATAAATTCAAATGCTCATCGCATCCAGAAGCACCCTCCCAGACACACCCAGAATCACGCTAAGTCAATATCTGGGCCCCCATGATCCAGTCAAGTTGACCCATGGCATTCACCATCCCCCTGCTGTACCAGCAACACAATGAAATGCTCCTGGAAACCACTTTATCCTGAAATGCCTTCACATGTGGTTCAAAAGCAACCTTCAGGACAACCAAATCCCATCATGATGGCCACATCAGTGGGCACCAAACACCATGAGAGTGAAAGAAAAAATCACACAGACTCAGAAAACTCAAGCCCAAACATCATCCTCCTCCTTCCTCTGCGATTCCACTCTGAGCCCAGGATGACCATGCTTGGATCCACGGGCCCCTGGCCTGTGGAAAATAATGTGGCTGATCTCTTGTCACCCTGAGCCCCCCTCGTGCTTTCACCTTGATCTTATTAAACAAAACATAAGGAGCTGAGTGCACAGCAGAGCGCAATTGGATGGCAGGAAGAGTTCACTCATGTGAGGTAGATTAACTCCCATGAAGCATCACTCTGTAATTTGCCCCATTGTAAAATGTCATTGACTACATGAGTCTTTTTAATGTCTGAAATTTCTGACCTAACTATTAGCAGCCTTCCCTTGACCACGGGGAGAATTGACTGTCCATCGCACCAACACACAGTCCCTGTTCCCATCTAATAAAATGCACACCCACCACTCAGGTTTCCCAGTGTCGCCCGACTGTTCTGGGGTCTCCTTCTTCCATGACAGATAAGTGAATTCTATATCATTTTAGTGAATATTAGTTGCTATATCATCCAAATCTTTTATCCAAGTAAATGACGGCACCATCTAGACTTAACGGCTTTTCCCTTAATAAAATCCCCTGATAATATCAACGTACCTAGGTTTTCATTATAGCTATTTTTGGAGCTACATGTGGCTTGTGAGATTGAAGTGGGCATTTTTGAAACTAACGTTTTCTTTTCTTTTCTTTGCCAAAAGTATGTGTCTTTCAGTAGCGGAATATAATCCATGAGACAAGTTGAATCGGGGGCTCTTCGTGGTATAAACTCTAGAATATTCTCTGTCCTGAATTCACTTATTTTACTTCGAAAGATCCTCAAGCAGCATTGTGGTTTGGATTGTATAGGGTTAGAGTTATAAGCTGTTGAGAATTGTGTGGGTTTGCGGACATGGGTATACACAGGCCTTTGGGTAAGTGTGTTCCTTTTTCTTCCTCTGCATCTTTTTAAAGATTCCTAATGCTCCCTTTCCTCAAACTATTTCCACATGCTGTACAAGTGACCTTTTGTCCAAAATCCCAATGTCCTCTTCTGTGAGAGGCAGAAGGATAGACTCCACCTCAAATCCTGGCTTCCCCACCTTACACAATGCCCTCAATCCAGCTTCTATGCCCAGGTCACCCTGAGCCATGAAACTGCAGGTCTGCTTTCCAGCGCAAGGCTCATGGGAACCGTGCAACCTGCCACACAGCAGACCCTCCACACAGGGTGACAAGCTGCCTGTCACCTGGTTATTATGACCTGTGTGTCTGGAAATTTCCACGCTGGTTCCCAAGGCCAGGCCTTTGCTCCACGGGCATTTATATGCAAAATGGACCCTTATCCCCATACACTCAGGGAGCACACATTATCCTGTGAGGGTGGGAAGGGTTGGAGCAGCTTCTCCAGGGCAGATGTACGTAGCTCGGGCTCCCTTTCAGGACCGGTAGCCCCACACTGGGGTCACAGAAGACAGACAAATTGACAGTATAGTGTATCTACTGCATCATTGGAAGGACGTTACCTTCCAGTGATGTAAAAGGACAGATGATACATAGATGTAAAATATGTGAAGAGTGTAGACCAGTGTTCATCCCCTTAGAAGTCCATGGATTCACAGAACTCATGATGCTGGATGCATTAATTATGAAGGCCCTTGCATTTGCTCTGTACTTTTAAATATTACCTACGTAACGCATATTTCTATAAGGCTGAGTTTGAATGACACTTTCAGAGTGGTTTTATTAAACAGCAAGCTGTATTTGAAGAAGAAGTAATTTGTAAAAACAACACAAAACTGTAAGTAAAATTGATTTCATCGCATTTGAAACATGTGGTGCTGATTTTAAGATACAGTATACAACAAAAATTGTTATAAGATGTGCACATCTATTTGAGACAAAGTTTATATGGTGATAAAATATTTTCTATATGATGGGGGAACTGGAAATCCCGTGTCCCCACAAATGGACATATCATCCATGAACCTGGCCACCCCCCAGAGAAGCTCAAGCCTCGGATGAGGAACCACCACCTCACTCACCCTGACTGCTGAGGACCCACAGCCAACACCCAGCCTGGTGAAAGGGCTCACATTTTAACTGCTGTTGCATAACTAATCCACAGGCCTATATTCATACTCGGCTTGGTTCTAGAAAAGCCCCTGATAACTTAGAAAGTTCATTGGTACACCATCCACTCTCTGAGCAAGGTGTAGCTGAGTTTCCGTAACTGAAGAGCCCACCCAAAGAGAGGACTTTCGACTCACAGGAGTCAAAATCCTCTGGCATCAACTCTGAGCAGTGTCAAGTTCCTCAAACAATCCCCACATCACCTGGGCTCTGTCCTGGGTTCTTGCTACAATCCCGTGTTAGAACCCCTAGTCCAGCACTAGATGGACGGGTCCACCTCAACTGGGGGCTGAAAAAACAGATCCTTTGACACCTTCCGGGAGAGTCAAACACACCTGGGAAAGACTGCCAGCTGCCCTGCTTCCCTTTTCATTCCCACTGCTCTCCAGTGGTTAACCCGCTCTCCAGCAGTTAACCTGTTCTCCAGGGGTTAACACGCTTTCCTGTGGTGAACCCTATCTCTTGTGATTAACCCACTCTCCAGTGGTTAACTCGCTTCCCTGTGGTTAACCTGTGCTCCAACGGTTAACCTGCTCTCCAGGGGTTAACATGCTCTCCTGTGGTTAACCCGCTCTCTTGTGATGAACCCACTCTCCAGGTGTTAACCAGCTCTCCTGTGGTTAACCCGCTCCCCAGTGGTTAACCTGCCCTCCATCTAACTGTCCTTGCACTTGACTTTACATTCAGACATCGAATTCTCTGAGTTGCTCCAGATACGCAATCTTCTCCTGCTGTTCTATGAAGAATATTCTTTATGAAGAAAGAGCACTGTTTTCAGGCTCTGGCAAACTACAGAGTGACCCCAGGTCCAACGTGTGATGACCAGCATCAAGTGAGAGCATCTCAAACGAGGGCCTCATGGTCTGTGCACATTTTTCCACATTCAAAACAGATTCCATCAGGGCACGGTATTCAGGAGATATATAAGAACACAAGTGAAGGCATCATGCAAATGATGACTAATGTACATTAAAAAGGCTTGAATGTGGAACACAACTGCATGATTAGGTAAGTATTCAGTGATTCGACAGGTATCCAATTACTTGTATGTCAGGATCCAGTGTGAGAGTCTTCTTATTCTTGGCATAGTTCACATGGGATACCTGTGTTGGGCATCCCTTCTCGTCCTAGCACAATTGGAAATGGTTTTGATCACAGATGTTCTTTTGCTGGAGACCACAAGGCAGAGGGGGGAAGACTACACCAAGCAACGTTAAGGGCACATCCACACAGGCTGGTTATTACAAGGGTCCAATAAGGTTACCTGTCTCAGGTCCCCAAAAGCATTGCCCATGAGCCATAGCAGGTACAGTGATGGTGACACACATCCATGAGTGACTGGCCAAGGAAATTGTAGATTATGTTGTGTTTGCTCTTTTTAAGGAAACATAACATTATCTAATAAATGTGGGATGAATTTCATCCAATGGGCTCATTTTTGTTCACGCTTTGACGGCTAAGTTAAAGGTAGGATTGATCTGGAGAATGCAATACACATGGAGCTCCCCTTTCCCTGACTGGGTGAGTCAGGTGTTACCACAGTTAAAGCAAAGCCAGGCAAGTCTCCCCTGGCATGGGAGCGACTGGTATATAAAAGAGCTTGTTGAGTTGAGTCACTAACAGTAGACGGGATGAGCACCCAGTGGTCACTCAGAAAACAACGCTGGACAAGCCAGAGGAGGAAATGGGGTCTCGTCCCCCTCCTCGCTCTCTTCCTCCTCTGGTCACTAAACCTGGAACCTTTCCATGGGCAGAGCAGGCATTCAGTGCATTCCAGGCAGGCAAAGCTCCCAATTTCAAGACCCCCAGTAGTTGCAGAAAAGAGGAGCTGATTGATGGATGATATCAAAAATGTAGGAAGATTATTAAGTACCCCCACTCTGTCCATGTGGCTGCATTCACAGCTTGGAGAGTTTGAATTAGTATTTCAGTTTTCAATATTATTTAAGGCCAAACTATAAAAATAAAAGTAAGGGAAAAGAAGGAGGACACAAAAGAACCTAGAGTCTTCTGAAATAATAAACAAGGTCCAAAGAATTACAGAAGGAGCTGGAAAAATCCCCAAATGCAAGCCAGTGAAAAGCAAAGATGGGCAGCACATACAATAACCAAGGAACCATGGATCAATACAATACCATGCGGAACGCTACTCTGTTAACTGCCCTGTTTTTTCTCAGTAGTTTTTAGCACATTTTGTACAGAAGTAGTTAAATTAAGAAAATGGTTCCATGGTACCCCCTTGATTTAGCACCCGCCCTGATGAAAATGCCTTCCTTCCATTTGTAATCAATTAATATATGTGGTCTCCCGTTTTTTTGTGTTTTTTGGTTTTTTTGGTTTTTTTTGAAGTTGTTAAACAATTACCCATCTCCCATTTACAATTACTCCCATAGTAATTATAGTAATTATTACTATTAGTTTCTACCACATGAAATGGCCGACATTTGGCCCTGTTTGACCATAAAAAAATGACAATTTCCAATGACTCAAATAAATACATATTTGGATGCCTTCTTTAATGAAGAAATAAACAGGCTTATCAAAGACTATGCATCCCTTACAAATAATCTTCTTCGGCAGAAATTAGCCACTTCTAAGCAAAAGTTGAGGACCAAGAACATGAGCCACTTGTGAAGTTGTGGCAAAACCATTTCTCCAACACAGTTGGCAAAAGCCAGATTGGAAGTCAGTGGTTGTCAGAAAATGTGGGGAGTATAAAAATGAAGTCTTGAGGGCACCTTCAAGATTGTGGACGAGTAAGACGTTGAGATCACCTTCCTCCCCACAAATACATCAAAACAACATCTACATGTGGAACAACTCCTACAGGACACCTACTGAACACAGGCAGAAGACCTCAGACTTCCCAAAAGGGTGCACGAGGAGAGGGGATTCAGATCACCACCTAAACGAGCTCCAGAGACGAACACAAGCCACGGCTATCAGCACAGACCCCAGAGACAGGCATGAAAAGCTAAGGCTGCTGCTACAGCCAACAAGAAGCCTGTGTGCAAGCACAGGTCACTTTCCACACCTCCCCTCCTGGGATCCTGTGCAGCCCGCCACTGCCAGGGTCCCGTGATCCAGGGACAACTTCCCCGGGAGAACACATGGCGCCTCACGCTGGTGCAATGTCACACTGGCCTCTGCCACTGAAGGCTCTCTCAGCACTCTGTACCCCTCCCTCCCCCGGCCTGAGTGAGCCAGAGACCCCTAATCAGCGGCTCCTTTAACCCCGTCCTGTCTGGGTGGGAACAGACGCCCTCAGGTGACCTACGGCAGAGGAGGGTCAAATCCAAGCTGAACCCCAGGAGCTGTGTGAACAAAGAAGGGAAAGGGAAATTTCTCCCAGCAGCGTCAGGAGCAGTGGATTAAATCTTCACAATCAACTTGATGTACTCTGCATCTGTGGAATACCTGAAGAGACAAAAAAAATTCCAAAATTGAGGTGGTGGACTTTGGGAGCAACTGTAGACTTGAGGTTTTGCTTTCTGCATCTAATTTGTTTCTGGCTTTATGTTTATCTTAGTTTAGTATTTAGAGCTTATTATCATTGGTAGATTTGTTTATTGATTTGGTTGCTCTCTTCCTTTTTATATATATATATATTTTTTTTTCCTTTTTCTCTTTTTGTAAGTGTGTATGTGTATGCTTCTTTGTCTGATTTTGTCTGTATAGGTTTGCTTTTGCCATTTGTCCTAGGGTTCTGACTGTCTGTTTTTAGTTTGTTTCTTTGTTTGTTTGTTTCTTGGGGATTTTTTTAGTATAATTTTTAACACTTGTCATCACTGGAGGATTTGTTTTTTGGTTTGGTTGCTCTCTTCTTTCTTTCTCTCTTTCTTATTTTTTATTACTTTTTTATTTTTAATAATTATTTTCTATTTTAATAACTTTATTAACTTTAACTTTATTTAACTTTATTTTCTTTCTCTTTCTTTCTTTCTTTCTTTCTTTCTTTCTTTCTTTCTTTCTTTCTTCCTTTCTTTCATTTTCTCCCTTTTCTTCTGAGCTGTGTGGCTGACAGGGTCTTACTGCTCTGGCCAGGTGTCAGGCCTAAGCCTCTGTGGTGGGAGAGCCGATTTCACGACATTCATCCACCAGAGACCTCCTGGCCCCATGTAATATCAAATAGCAAAAGCTCTCCCACAGATCTCCATCTCAATGTTAAGGCCCACCTCCACTCAACGATCAGCAATCTACAGTGCTGGACACCCTATGCCAAACAACTGGCAAGACAGGAACATAAACCTACCCATTAGCAGAGAGGCTGCCTAAAATCATAAGTTCACAGACACCCCAAAACACACCACTCAACATGGTCCTGCCCACCAGAAAGACAAGATCCAGCCTCATCCACCAGAGCACAGGCACCATTCCCCTCCACCAGGAAACCTACACAATTCACTGAAAAAACCTTAGCCACTGAGAGCAGACACCAAAAACAATGGGAACTACGAACCTGCAGCCTGTGAAAAGGAGAACCCAAACACAGTAAGTTAAGCAAAATGAGAGGACAGGGAAACACACAGCAGATGAAGGAGCAAGGTAAAAACCCACAAGACCAAACAAATGAAGAAGAAATAGGCAGTCTACCTGAAAAATAATTCAGAGTAATGATAGTAAACATGATCCAACATCTTAGAAATAGAATGGAGAAAATACAAGAAACATTTAACAAAGACCTAGAAGAACTAAACAGCAAACAAACAATGATGAAGAACACAATAACTGAAATTAAAAATTCTTGACAAGGAAACAATAGCAAAATAACTGAGGCAGAAGAACGGATAAGTGACCAGGAAGATAAAATAGGGGAAATAACTACTGCAGAGCAGCATAAAGGAAAAAAGAAAGAAAGGAATTGACAACAATCTCAGAGACCCCTGAGACAACATTAAATACACCAACATTCTAATTATAAGTGTCCCAGAAGAAGAACAGAATAAAAAGGGACTGAGAAAATATTTGAAGAGATTATAGTTGAACACTTCCCTAATATGGGTAAGGAAATAGTCAAGTCCAGGAAGTGCAGAGAGTCCCATACAGGATAAATCCAAGGAGAAATATGCCAAGACACATATTAATCAAACTATCAAAAATTAAATACAAAGAAAAAATATTAAAAGGGGCAAGGGAAAAACAACAAATTACATACAAGGGAATCCCCATAAGGTTAACAGCTGATCTTTCAACAGAAACTCTGCAAGCCAGAAGGGCGTGGGAGGACATATTTAAAGTCATGAAAGGGAAAAACCTACAACCAAGATTACTCTATTCAGCAAGGATATCATTCAGATTCGATGGAGTAATTAAAACCTTTACAGATAAGCAAAAGCTAAGAGAATTCAGCACCAACAAACTAGCTCTACAACAAATACTAAAGGAATTTTTCTAGGCAGCAAACACAAGAGAAGGAAAAGACTTACAATAACAAACCCAAAACAATTAAGAAAATGGTAATAGGAATATACATATTGAAAACTATCCTAAATGTAAATGGATTAAATGTCCCAAGCAAAAGACGTAGACTGGCTGAATGAATACATAAACAAGACCTATACATAGGCTGTCTACAGGAGACCCACTTCAGACCTAGGGAAACATACAGACTGAAAGTGAGGGGATGGAAAAAGATATTCCATGAAAATGGAAATCAAAAGAAAGCTGGAGTAACAATTCTCATATCAGACAAAATAGACTTTGAAATAAAGACTATTACAAGAGACAAAGAAGGACACTACATAATGATCAAGAGATCAATCCAAGAAGATATAACAATTGTAAGTATTTATGCACCCTACATAGGCACACTTCAATACATAAGGCAAATGCTAACAGCCATAAGAGGGGAAATTGACAATAGCACAGTCATAGTAGGGGACTTTAACACTGCACTTTCACTAATGGACAGATCATCCAAAATGAAAATAAATAAGGAAACACAATCTTTAAATGATACATTAAACAAGATGGACTTAATTGATATTTATAGGACATTCCATCCCAGAAGAACAGAATACAGCTTCTTCTCAAGTGCTCATGGAACACCCTCCAGGATGGATCATATCTTGGGTCACAAATCAAGCCTTTGTAAACTTAAGAAAATTGAAATTTTATCAAGTATCTTTTCCAACCACAATGCTATGAGACTAGATATCAATTACAGGGAAAAATCTGTAAACAATACAAACACATGGAAGCCAAACAATACACTACTAAATAACCAAGAGATCACTGAAGAAATCACACAGGAAGTCAAAAAATACCTAGAAACAAATGACAATGAAAAATGACAACCCAAAACCTATGGGATGCAGCAAAAGCAGTTCTAAGAGGGAAGTTTATAGCAATACAAACCTACCTCAAGAAACAAGAAACATCTCAAATAAACAACCTAACCTCACACCTAAAGCAATTACAGAGAGAAGAACAAAAAAAACCCCAAAGTTAGCAGACAGAAGAAATCATAAAGATCAGATCAGAAATAAATGAAAAAAAATGAAGGAAACAATGGCAAAAATCAATAAAACTAAAAGCTGGTTCTTTGAGAAGATAAACAAAATTGATAAACCATAAGCCAGACTCATCAAGAAAAAAAGGGAGAAGACTCAAATCAGTGGAATTAGAAATGAATAAGGAGAAGGAACAACTCACGCTGCAGAAATACAAAGGATCATGAGAGATTACTACAAACAGCTATATGCCAATAAAATGGACAACCTGGAAGAAATGGACAAATTCTTAGAAAAGCAAAACCTTCTGAGACTGAACCAGGAAGAAATAGAAAATATAAGCAGACCAATCACAATCACTGAAATTGAAACTGTGATTAAAAATCTTCCAAAAGACAAAAGCCCAGGACCAGATGGCTTCACAGGCAAATTTTATCAAACATTTAGAGAAGAGCTAACACCTATCCTTCTCAAAATCTTCCAAAATATAGTGGATTGAGGAACACTCCCAAACTCATTCTACGAGGCCACCATCACCCTGATACCAAAACCAGACAAAGATGTCAAACGAAAAAGAAAACTACAGGCCAATATCACTGATGAACATAGATGCAACAAAATACTAGCAAACAGAATCCAACCACACATTATAAAGATCATACATCATGATTAAGTGGGGTTTATCCTAGGAATGCAAGGATTCTTCAATATACGCAAATCAATCAATTTCATACACCATATTAACAAACTGAAGGAGAAAAATCATATGATCATCTCAATAGATGCAGAAAAAAGTTTTCAACAAAATTCAACACCCATTTATGATAAAAACCCTCCAGAAAGTAGGCATAGAGGGAACTTACCCCAACATAATAAAGACCATATATGACAAACCCACAGTCAACATTGTTCTCAATGGTGAAAAACTGAAACCATTTCCACTAAGATCAGGAACAAGGCAAAGTTGCCCACTGTCACCACTCTTATTCAACATAGTTTTGGAAGTTTTAGCCCCAGCAATTAAGAAGAAAAATAAATAAAAAGAATCAAAATCAGAAAAGAAGAAGTAAAGCTGTCACTGTTTGCAGATGCCATGATACTATATGTAGAGGATCCTAAAGATGCTACCAGAAAAGAACTAGAGCTAATCAATGAATTTAGTAAAGTAGCAGGATACAAAATTAATGCACAGAAACCTCTTGCATTCGTATACACTAATGATGAAAAATCTGAAAGAGAAATTAAGAAAAACTCCCATTTACCACTGCAATAAAATACCTATGAATAAACCTATCTAAGGAGACAAAAGACCTGTATGCAGAAAACTATAAGACACTGATGAAAGAAAACAAGATCATACAAATAGATGGAGAGTTATACCATATTCTTGGATTGGAAAATGACGATACTACCCAAAGCAATCTACAGATTCAATGCAATCCCTATCAAACAACCAAAGGTATTTTTCACTGAACTAGAACAAAAATTTTCACAATTTGTATGGAAAGACAAAAGACCCTGAATAGCGAAAGCAATTTTGAGAAGGAAAAATAGAGCTGGAGGAATCAGACTCCCAGACTTCAGACTATACTACAAAGCTTCGGTAATTAAGACTGTATGGTACTGGCACAGAAACAGAAATACAGATCAGTGGAACAGGATAGAAAGCCCAGAGATAATTCCACACACATATGGTCACCTTATCTTTGATGAAGCAGGAAAACATATACAATGGAGACAAGACAGCCTCTTCAATAAAGGGTGCTGGGAAAACTGGACAGCTACATGTAAAAGAATGAAATAAAACACTCCTTAACACCATACCCAAAAATAAACTCAAAATGGATTAAAGACTTAAATGTAAGGCCAGACACTATAAAATTCTTAGAGGAAAACATAGGCAGAACACTCTATGATATAAATCACAGCAAGATCCTTTTTGATCCACCTCCTAGAGAAAGGGAAACAAAAACAAAAATAAACAAATGGGACCTAATGAAGCTTAAAAGCTTTTGCACAGCAAGAAACCATAAGCTAGATTGCACAGCAAGAAACCATAAGCTAGATGAAAAGACAAACCTCAGAATGGGGGAAAATATTTGCAAATGAAGCAACTGACAAAGGATTAATCTCCAAAATATACAAGCAGCTCATGCAGCTCAATATCAAATAAACAAATACATCTGCGTCTTTATTCCTGTCCTACTCCTAGGTTCTTCAGAACCAAATTTTTTTCTTTTTTTAGATTCCATATATATGTGTTAGCATACAATATCTGTTTTTCTCTTTCTGACTTACTTCACTCTGCATGACAGTCTCTAGGTCCATCCACCTCACTATCAATAACTCAATTTCATTTCTTTTTATGGATGAGTAATATTCCATTGAATATATATGCCACATCTTTATCCATTCACCTGTTGATGGACACTTAGCAGATGGAAAAAATGGACTTGAGGACACGGGGAGGGGGAACGGTAAGCTGGGACGAAGTGAGAGAGTGGCACGGGCTTATATATGCTAACAAATGTAAAATAGATAGCTAGTGGGAAGCAGCTACATAGCACAGGGAGATCAGCTCAGTGCTTTGTGACCACCTAGAGGGGTGGGATAGGGAGGGTGGGATGGAGAGGCAAGAAGGAGGAGATATGGGGGTATATGTATATGTATAACTGATTCACTTTGTTATAAAGCAGAAACTAACACACCATTGTAAAGCAATTATACTCCAATAAAGATGTTAAAAAAATAAAACAAAATATATAAATAAATAAATAAAAAGTTACTGACGTAAAGGTTAAAATCTTGTGTTCAGTTTGAAAGTCAATTAAAATTGCTTAAAAGTTAAAAAAAAAACACACACACACAAATAACCCAATACAAAAATGGGCACAAGACCTAAATAGACATTTCTCCAAAGAAGATATAGAGATTACCAATGAACAACATGAAAGGATGCTCAACATCACTAAGCATTAGAGCAACGCAAATCAAAACTCCAATGAGGTATCACCTCACACTGCTCAGAGTGGCCATCATCAAAAAATCTACAAACAATAAATGATGGACAGGGTGTGGAGAAAGGGAACCTTCTTGCACTGTTTGTGGAATGTAAATTGATACAACCATTATGGAGGAAAGTATGGAGATTTCTTAAAAAAACTAAAAATAGAACTACCATATGACCCAGCAATCCCAGTACGGGGCATATACCCTGAGAAAACCATAATTCAAAAAGAGTCATGTACCACAATGTTCATTGCAGCTCTATTTACAATAGCCAGGACATGGAAGCAACCTAAGTGTCCATTGACAGATGAGTGGATAAAGAAGATGTGGCACAAATATAAAATGGAATATTACTCAGCCATAAAAAGAAACTGTGGCACATATATAAAATGGAATATTACTCAGCCATAAAAAGAAACAAAACTGAGTTATTGTAGTGAGGTGGATGGACCTAGAGACTGTCATACAGAGTGAAGTAAGTCAGAAAGAGAAAAACAAATAACATATGCTAGCACATATGTATGGAATTTAAAAAATAAAAATAAAGGTTCTGAAGAACCTAGGGGCAGGACAGGAATAGAGGTGCAGACGTAGAGAATAGACTTGGGGACACAGGGAGGGGGAAGGGTTATCTGGGACGAAGTGAGAGAGTGGCATGGACATATACACACTACCAAATGTAAAATAGATAGCTAGTGGGAAGCAGCCGCATAGCACAGGGAGATCAGCTGGGTGCTTTGTGACCACCTAGAGGGATGGGATAGGGAGGGTGGGAGGGAGGGAGACGCAACAGGGAAGAGATATGGGGATGTATGTATATGTATAGCTGATTCACTTTGTTATACAGCAGAAACTAACATGCCAGTATAAAGCCATTATACTCCAATAAAGATGTTAAAAAAAAAAGGAGTCTCGAATAAACTCGATGAGAAGTGCGTTCCTTTTGATTGTTGTCTCCTGCTGTTTAGTGCTCTCAGCAAATGGCTGTATCTTTCAGATTCTCTCAAGGATTTTTAGATAAAAAGAGAGGTTTTATCTTTGCATGTCTATAAGCAGAGAAAAACTCCAGAGACCAAAACCTACAGGCAATTCAAATAAACTAAATCCGATCAAGGTAATATCAATGCCAGAATTAGAAGAAAACCCAGAGAGAATATCAATAACAACATTAAAACAGCAGGTTTCAACTGGAATCAATAGGCAGAATAAACAGAAAAAATTAAGTCACAAAGTGTTAGTAGATAAAAGCTCCCCACTCATTAAAATTCTGTTTGTTTTGTCTTTTTATCAGTGTACCTATATATCTATGCAAGTATATCAAAGTTTGTAATGTAAAAGAATGATGAAATAATCTAATTAATTTCCGGTGTCATTTCACATATTTCTTTCAAGTTAGAACTGCAATATTAATAGTGGTTTGCAGTTTAATAAAATATCTTTATGTCCTATTAACTCCTATATCAGGTTGTAATAAAAGCCACTTTCTATCAAATAGCTAAACTTCAAAAGAGTTTTGCTTTGATCAGAAAAAAAAAAAAAAAATCAGGTTCATTCTATTTATACTGAATAACCTTGCTCAGTTGCTCAGTTTTGTAGAAAGACAGTTGTCTGGAGCTGCCATTCGCTCAGGAAAATATTCCAATGCGCAAAAAAATCTCAGAAAGGCAGAATATATTGAGGAAGCCAGGGAACATGGGAATCTCGCTTTTTACCTCCGTGGGCAAAGGGGAACCTGGCTCTGGCAAACACTGTGGGGACTGTTGGAAGGCAGAAGCACAGGGGTCCCCCCGGTGGAGGTGGGTGGCTTGCACCCACCCAGAGTATCACCAGGTCCTGGCCAGGGCAGTGGAATTTCAGGAATGCATTTCCAACTACTGGGTTCTCCTTCTTCCACTGACTAAGACCTGTGAGATAATTTTACATCCTTGCCAGGATACAAAAATCGTCATCTGGCCGCTTCGCTCGATGGTGGGGATGGAGGCACGACTCCGAGAGGTGTGGTCAGCCATGTTGTCCCAGCTCGGCTCTCATCACCAGACAATACCTATCTCTGTAGTCTCTGCCCTGGCCTATGCCTCTTGCAAGGCCAGGTGCCAGGCTTGCAACCTGGATTATTCACAAAGGGTACAAGCACTGAGCCCAGAAACCAATACTAAAGGTCTGGGGTGTCCTCGGGTTTTTCTTTTTAGCAGCAGCTGAAAAAAACATTAACCACTAACCAGGGCATTTCATTAAGACTTTATTTATTTGGTGTCTTTTCACAAAGGAGACTTCAAATGCACCTGCTTTTCTGGGAATAAGCCCAAGTGGTCAGAGGTCCTAGGAGGGACAATATGGGGAGGGTCCACCCAGAGCCCCCCAGACACAGTGCCGCAGGCCAGCTCCGTCCAGGCGAGGGGCGAGCAGCCTGGGGTGCAGACGAGAGAGGCAATCTGGTTTGGAGCCCCTTGGACAGGGGGCAGCTGTGTCCCAGTGTTTCCATCCCTGCTGTTCCAAGCCTGGTACCTGGCATCCAGGAGGTGCCAAATCAATGCTCCTTGAAAGAGTCAATGGCAGGTATAAACAAAGGGCATGCTGGATTATATTTGAACAGCTTCCACTAAACCTGGTGGATCCTCATTTCCATGCATATAGGCGAGGTCCTGCTTTGGTGAGGCTGGAGATTAGAGGCAAAGCTGCTCTATCCTCTGAGAGGGAGGGGAAGGAGGCCAGCTCTTCTGTGCCAGGGGTTCCTGCCAGTCAGAAGGGGTAGCCACCACTTCCCAGCCCCTGGATAGAGCAGCTTGCCCTGGCCTGTGGGTCCTCAGGGAGGGTGCTTGTCCCAGTGACACCCCTGGTCTCCTTGGACTCACAGCGGAGGCCCTAACTTTGATGCACAAACACACACTTCTCCTTCTCCTCCCTGCCTCCACCCCGGCCATGTGTCCAGGTCTCCCACAGCACAGGCAGGTAATGGGTCCGCCTCTTACATACAGAAAGGAGTTTAGATGTACTGAGATGAGATTGGAGAGCCGGAAATCATCCCAAACCCCTGAGAGGAGCCTGCAGCTTGTCACACTCCCAACAAACAGTAAGTTTCAAAGAAAAAGCCAATCATAAAAACAGTAGTCCAAAAAACGATCCTGGAAAAAACTGGGGAGTTGAGAATACAGATTGTAGATTGAGGCCCTGAAGGAGGTGGGGAAGTTGTTCCTTTATTTGCATAAAATATTGTAATTTCATTCACATTGACGCTTATCTTCAGAGTCTGTTTAGTGTGATCAGAATGCCTTTGCAGCAAGACCTGTGGGTTCCAGGGCACCATCTCCAGCATTTGGTGTGAATTCCCCTCCACCCTTCAGCATCCCTGGCCACCAGCACGACCTCCATTCACTGTGGCTGAAGCTGGGGAAAGCAGCTTGGACACTCTCGCTGCGTCCAAAGGCCACAACCACCTGGGTTCAGGGCTTGGAGGGGTGTGAAGTAGGGTGTCCCAAGTTCATGTAAATTCAGGCCATGACTGGGTACCTTTTTGCAAATCGTAACTTTGTCCTGTAAACAGTATCAGTAGCATTTTATCCAAGGTGACTCTTTCTGGACACTTTCTTTCCTCTTAGTTTTGTTCATCCTGATGTTTCTGTTGAAAAACCTCAGTTTGGCACAATTCCTTAAAGTCATCTCCAAAACTGAGGATGTGAGCAAGATGATCCACAGAGGCACCGGGTAATAGTTAGAAATAAGAGCATAGAGAAGTTAGACTTTCTTAATATCATTGTACCGTCAGTAGTGTGTGTATAATTTAAGAATAATTTTACGTATATTGGCTCATTTTTTCCCACTGATGGGTGAATGATTTTTAAAAATGGAGGTACCAGTAGTCTATCACAGTGGTTCTGGATCCAAGAGGTTTGGGACCCCAGGGCAAATGTCTGGGGATAGTTTGGTTGTCACCAATTGGGAGGTGCTACTGGCATTTAGAGAGTTGAATCTATGGATGGTCCTGAATACCCCATGGTGCACAGGGCAGCTGCAACACAAAGGATTACAAAGGTCACATGTAGATTGGGCTGAAGTTGAGAAACTCTCATCCACCAACTAAAATCCAAGAGCTCGAGACTGGAAGGGCAGGGCCCAAGGTGGCGGCACCCCTGGGACCCCAGAGGGGTGCTCGGCACTTACCAGTACCCCTCACCCGCAAGCCTTTGCTGTCCTGCTCCAGTCTGGGGTTATCCTTCTGCCCCATAAAACCAGCCTGGAGGTCTGACTCCAGTCAACAAGCCTGCTCCACCAAGGCTACACTGAGTCATTCAAACGTGGGTGGCCACCTACGAGAAGAGGCGCAGTCCCCCTCCATGGGCTCAATGGCTTCCAGGGGACATATGTGCGTTGTCTTCCTCAACTCCAGAAAGGTCGTGCATGAGCAGAGTGATTGCCAACTAACCTTGGAACGGAATCGTCTGAAGGTTTTTAGAAACCAGATGGGTCTTAGATCATCTACTCCAACTTCTTCATTTTACTGAGGTCTGGAGAGATGATTTCATGACTCTAGATCACAAATCTGGTAATTACGACACCAAGGAGTATACACTCTGCTTCCTCCTGCAGGCTTTCATTGCTATTTTTAACAAGGACAGCTATAAAACCCTTTTTGAGCCAGGACCAGAACTATATCTATTCTACAGCAAGTTTACATTTCGTTGGAAAATATTTGTCTCACGTCTGCTGCAAGATGAGTGCCTTAGGGAGACTTCTATGTGCTTCCAAGAGCAGACAAAATTCTGACCAGTTTCCCCCAAATGAAGCCAAAACACTTCATAAAACTGGTGGGAGGTGGGGAATTGGATAAACCCTTACCTAAGCCTCTCATTAGATTATTACAACTTTCCATGAGAATTGTTTCATGTCTTTGGGCTCGATACTTTCCACCAGCGCTTTTCAGTTGTGAAGCTGGTCCTCAGAGCTTGACATCAGTACCCACTCGCCTTCCCCCCGCAGATCTGCACTATCTCCAGCCAGATCAAAATATTCTAACACCGCAGGCTGAGCGCAGTGCCAAAGAAAACTGAACTGGGCTGGGTGCAGCCCATCTGAGTCAAATTCTGCATGTGACAAAAATTAACTAAAGGAAGTTCCATCGAAAAGAAAACAGTGGCAAAGTTTTTCAAAACACAGGTTTCCCAACGCAGTAGAGATTAGGTGAAATGGATCCCTCGTGACCGAGGGCTTATCTTCTGAGTGACGGTGTGATGACAGAATTTGGTTGCCGGCTGGGACTTGGCATCTACAGCCCATCCTGTACATCAGGAGAGCAGATCCACTCGGTGAGACGTGGGCATGGCTCCCACGAGCGTAATGAATTTCTGTGCCACCTGACCACTGCCTTTACTAGTGGTTTCTTGGATGTGTTCAAGAACATTGGTGAGCTGAGGGGAAATCTGGACAAGGGGATCGGAAGGCACTGCTGTTTTCCTATTTTAATAGGATGCTAAGAAAACAGGTGCCTCCAGACCTGAGCACCCAAGGTTGCCATATACACAGATCTAGCAAGGAAGGACGGGCTGGCCAGCTCTGCACCAGAAGTGACACGGCAGAAAATATTGTTACAATATCTCTGAATTGGCTCTTTCTACCAAAAAAAAAAAACAAAAACTTATTCACACATAGAATGTGTTTTGTAACATACTTTAGCTGTGATGCTAAGGTAGAGAACACAATGAGATCTTCAAATAATATGCAATAAACATATGAAAGTCTATATCTCTTCTAACCGCTATGCAGAGCTCTCACTAAGACTGAGCTGACGAAGAAACCTCAGCCCAGTTCCCAAAGGCAGGGCTGTTTACAGGGAGGCGCAGGTACCACTGAGAAGCCCACAGAGGAGGCATTCCCTGCCTGACCGACCTCTCACTTCTCAGGCTTTGTCCTGCTCATCTACTCCTGAGTGTGGGCTCCGGAGAGAACTTGTTCTTTAAGCGTTCTGTGGACCGACTGGTGCACTGGGGCCTCTGCTCACAGGCTCAGTCTGGCTCATTGAGTTCCCATTACAGGCTCGAGATGTGAATAAGTCCACCTCTTTCTCCTAAATACGAGTCACTAGTGCAAAGACGGCACAAGGATTTCGGACAGGGAGGGCCTGGTACGGCCCATCTCTGCAGCCGACGGCACAGAAACCAGACTCTTCCAGGCATGAGAAGCAAGGTGTGACACTGCCCTGTGTTCCTCCCCCGTGATGCTTGGTCAGTGAGAGCTTACCACAAGAGCCCCGACGTGGGGAGTATTTCCAGATGGGAATGGCAGGACCCCTGAAAACACACACACTGGTCTCACAAGTCCTGAGTCACCTTTGTTGCTGGCACATGGGGCTTAAGACTCCTGTTCTCACTGCCACCAGCCCCATAAGACCGCTGCTTATTACGGTGTTGGTGGTGGCTGTCGCCAGTGCCAGCACTGAGATGATCCCAAATTCTCCTCTGTTCAGCTCCTCACGTCCTTATCAAGAGCTAGCCTCGAGGGGTCAAAACGCCCATGTTGATCAAGGAGTGAATTTTTATGGAAAGTTTAAGCAAAGTGTCCTCCGCCCTGGCTTCTGGTTTGAAGAGCAGTGGGAAACTCTTCCCAGGGTACAGAGAATATGCTGGAACCGATGCTTTCCCACATGCTGGGTTTGACTATTAAACAAGAAATGCATTGATAAGATAGCCAGAAAAAATAAAATAAAATTAGTGACTGGCTCATCAGTGATTTGGGAACACTCTCAAAACAAAATGTTATTGAGAACAAGGATGTCCTCAAGTCAGAATAAACTACTTTCTCCCAACCTGGCCTTGTGTTTCCCTTGAAAAACCCAAATACCTGCTCTGTTCACACTGGTAATTTTTTTAAGTGAATATGGAAAATAAGTAACGCCTGGTAGGAGGGAGTGTGACCAGGGAGGTGGTGATTGGAGGGCTGGGGTCTTCCTCGGCAAACGAGCTGCATGTTAGGGTGAAAGTGGCTTCTGTCTGCTTCTCTGCTAAGCAAAATCAAACTCTTAATCAGATAGAAAAATACATATATTTTAACTTTAACCTATCCCCATATTTGAAGGTGAGACTTGTGGTATGCGAGGAAAAAATCCCCAACTTGCCAAGCCCTTCCTTCTTTCTCCTTTGCTTCCAGATGCTTCCATTTCAGGATCCTCCTCCCCCCTCCAGGAATGCCTATTCCACTAGCATGAGCCCCTCAATTCTCATGTAAGTCTCCTCCCATCCCCTTTCCCATCAACTTCAGACCCAGTGAAGGCTCAGAGCTACCTCCTGAGCCACAGAGGGTACCCCTTAGTGGAGAGTCCCATAATGTTAAGGTTGGAAGGGGCCTTCACGTCAATTGAACCCAAACTGCTCTTCTCACCAGTGAGTAGAATGGGACTCAGACATTTCGAGTGACTCCCCAGCTTCTGGGACAGAAATAGAGGCCAACCCAAGATCTCAGCCAACACTCATGGGGCCTTGCTGATCTGTGACCCTGAGGACTTTCCTACCCCTTACAACATTCTGCCCACCCTTAGGGAGGGAGGACGCCACCCATCCATCTCCCTAATGTATCAAAGTGTCTGGCTATTAATAGCAGGCACTACTCCTAGTGATGGGCTACATTTAACTTGACACAAGAAATCTGGGCATTTGACGACCTGGAGGAGCATTTCCTAGGAATCCACGTGATGACATCATCTCTCATCAACATCGACGGCTCCTTGTGTGATGAAAAGGTTGAAGGGATGAGAAGATTCCCCAGCAGCCCACGGCATGTATTTTGCAGATGTGCGTAGATTCCTTCTCTTCTGTATGAAAGCCCTTAACTACGTGACCATGTGAGGACACCACTCGGAGGCATGGCTTCCCCTCCTCTGGCACTGATCCCACCGCCCTGTTGCAGGGGTCCCTGGCCTCCGCCCCGGTCAGATGTCATGCTGGCAGCATCAGCTCAAGGCCAGTTCCTTCATCCTGATTCTTGTGGGGCGGCTGTTCCAGCTTCAGCCCCTCCCCTCCTGCTCTGGAGGGAATCCCGCTGCTACATTGCCATTCAGCCATTTTGGCAATGAGACGTGGGCTCTACGGGGTCCTGAAGAACCTCAGAGGGGCCTTGCCCGGCGTCCCCCTCGATGTGAGGGGTTAATCAGACCACAGTGCTGGGTGCAGAGCCCAGCCTGCCGGAGGGCACTGGGCCGATGTCCTGACGGCCGTCCCGCATTCACCCACCATGCACACCTGCCACCACCGCTCCCATCTAGGAAGGCTCTCTGGGCTCCACTCAGAGATGGCCTGGGGGCTTGGGATCACAAAGGCATGTCACGCCCAGCTCCCTGAACCCACTGACCACCGAGACCACAGGAAGTGTCCTCAGGTGTGGTCAGGCTAAGAGAAACCTGCATTTCTTCAGAGAGAGGTCCAGCGCAGGGCTGGGAGCACTAACATACAGGGGCAAAGGCAGTGGCTCACTGGGTTTTCCCACCTGCGACATCGGCATGCGGGTGTCAGTAGACAGCTGGTCAGCCACCGAGGTCTCCAGGGTCTTTGGGGCACTCACAGCCCCGAGGGACCCCCGGGTAAGTCCAGCCTGGCCATGTCCTGCTGGTCCACTGCTCTGCCTGCCCAGAAGGCTGTCCTGTTTACTCCCTGTCGGATCTTCCCCCGGGCAGGGATGAGACAGGAGATGATGGGGATCCCAGCCGAGGGGAAGAAAACCACGGGCACTCAGCACACGGAACCCCTGACGCCCTTTCCCTGCCCACCCCTGGCCCCGACATGCAGAAGCCTGGAGGGCAGGTGCCTCCTGGTGGAGCGCCTGGCACACAGCGGGGGGTCAGCGAGCATCCCTTACAGCATCTGCAGAGACCCACGGAGGGGGCAGGGGGAGGTGGCACAGGAAAGATGGGGCAAGCGTCGTGTCTTCTGATACATGCCAATAAATATGCAAATGATGATTCTAGAAATGCTCTTCTTACTTTCCAATTCAGTTCCAGTAACCCAGGGGGTAAATCTCTATAAATTATAGTGGAGTGTGACTTGTAAATAACATTTTTCTGACATCCCTGAAGCACTGCTGTATCTTTGGAGTTTATAAATTGTTGATGTAAATGAGTTTATATAACCATTTTGTAGTTAATAAAAATAATCATCAGAGCAGTACCGGAATTCAGGTATGCTTCCAAGCTCATAATCATGGTGGTTTGGGGTTTCAGAGCCATGGGCTGTCATTTGGTTGTGCCCTTACCCTTGGGAGCAGAACAGGTGAGCTCTGTAAGGGGAGCAGCCCAAACAAGAGAGTCTGCAGGTGTCGGCATCACCCCCACCTGCCTCTCTACTCTGAATCCCCAGAAGTGTGGATCCAGAGCCATGCTTCCCTAGGGCTGGGCACGGTGCTCGGGGTTAGGAAGAGGGAAACCCTCGAGACCGCACCCTGCTCAGAGAGGACAGGTCCGATGGAGTGAGGTGCACTAGAACGCCAGCACAGAGAGGCACAGGTGTGTGAAGGAGAGTGCTGGAACTCCAGGAGGGAGCCAGCCCCCACGCAGGGTGATGGATGCAGAAGGGGGCTGAGGATGCCAGGGGTCACCGGCAGTCATGGCAGGGACGTTGGCTAAACAGGAATAACCTGGGCGATGGCCAAACACTCAGCCTGGGCACGGGTTGGATCCGAGAGTGTGGCCATGCTGCTGCAGGGCAGCTGGGAGGAAAGCTTTTGCTTCATGCCCACCTGGCCTCCACCCTTCCTCCATAAGTGGGGAGGGGTCTCATACCAGAAAGGAAGTTACCGCATGGCCTGTCCCTTTTGCAGACATCTCACGTTTTGGCAGCTGAAACAGACAGGAACCTCAGCACGTACTCCCTCAGGAGACCTATAGGAGGGGTCCTCGAGCAAGTGACCTGGTTACCAAAAGTGCCTGCTTGTGCATGGCTCCTTCAGAAATCACGGGAGCAGGGGCTGCCCTGCCGTGCATCCCAGAAAATTGCTAATTCATTCCTAAGGATGCTTGTGGGCTCTAAGTCAAAGCCTCGGGTTAGAGGCTTCAAGACTTGGGCCACCCTGCCCTCGCAGTGTTCCCTCCCACCTGCGACATGGGGATGGGGGTGTCCTCACAACATGTCATACTGTTGCATCACATAAGAAGGAAGAACAGCTTTAGGAGGAAGCTAATTGCTTCTGATTTCTTCTAGGACACAAGCACACACGAAACAAAACATGACAGGCACCCAGCACACACACACACTTACACACACACGCACAGAGAGTGCCCACACAGACCTCTAAACCACCTTTCCTTATGAAAGGGATATACACACTCTAAATACAGAATTAGCAACCTAACCTACCAGTGTCTTAAGAATGACATATTGTGACCAGGTAAGTTTATTGCAGGGATGCAAAAAGTGTCTGAACCCAGAGTGGAGGGTAAAAACTGTATGGAAACAATGATAAAATTCTACAACCATTCTTGAATTTTAAAATCATTTTAAAAAGCCTTAAAAAGTTAAGAGAAAGTTCCTTAATTTATCATCTGTATACCTACCTCTGTATCTTTATGTGTGTCCGTGTGTGTGTGTGTGTGTGTGTGTGTGTGTGTGTGTGTATTTGATCAGTCTCATCACACATGCAGCCCTGTGTGTATAAATCAGAAAACCACAGAAAACATCCAATTTGATGACACCAGCCCAGCATTATCCCTGCCCAGCCGGGAGAGTACCAGGAGGCCGGACCCCCGCCCTGCGACTGTGCTGGTGACACATGAGGTCCATACGTACTTCCACCCCCTTCAATCTCAAAAGTGTCCTGATCTGACTAATGCATTATGTAATCACCCTATCTAAGACATGAAATAAAAATAACTTTATGACATTGCAAAGAAATTTGACAAACATGTTTATTTCCGACGTTATGATAACAGAAAAAATCAAGGAAGCAAAGAAAAGAATTCATAAGAATGTTCAGTGTCTAAATATATGTGTAAAAATATAGTTTTCTTCTGTTGGCCTTCCATAATTAGTTTAAAACATAGTGGATTAAAGATCCTAGCCCCAATAATGTTAGAAAGAAGAGAATGTTAGAAACATGAAAGAAGATAAAAATCACCTAAGTAACTAGGGAGATGTCCATTTTTATGGATGAGAAATATCCGTATTAGAAAGTTGCCCAAACCAGTCTATAAATTAGATTTTAGCCTCTTGCCCCACACACCAAAAGTCTAAAATTACTTGAAAATTTGCTTTTAAATTTCTAGAAGAATAAAAGCGGAGAATTCTCAAGAAACTTCTATGGTGATTATTATAGCCAAGTGTTAGTCTACAACCTTTTTCACAGACTGTAAGTCCCGAGAAGCTGTCATTGTCTCATTTTATGGACGAGGACACAGAGGCACAGAGAGGCTCCTTTATCCCTCACCTCAGGACATGTGAACATCACTGCAGGCCGCCGCCCCGAAATGTGCCACCAGAGCCTGTGCTTTGCCCCGAGGGTGTTGAGGCTCCGAGCTGCCTCGTGGCCAGCCCAGCTCGCAGAGGGAAATTGACAAAAGATTTGTCCCTAGGGTTTGTCCACTGTACAATCCACCACCTCTCTAGAGACAAACAAGATGCACCCACGATCATCACAGGCTGTAGTAGTTTTCTGTGGCTCCATAACTGACCACCGGAAACTCAAAGCATCATCGACACCAGCCCAGGCTCTGGGCTGAAGCCAAGTTGTGGCGGGGCTGGCTCGCCATCCAGGGGCTCTGGTGAAAACTCGCCTCCAAGCTAAGCCTCATCACAGGTGGAATTCAGTTCCCGTGGCTGCAGAGCCAAAGTCCCTGTCCTGCTGGCTGTCCCGCAGCCACTCCAGCTCCCCCGATGCGGCCCTCCATGACAGCAGCAGGGTCTTCCTGAGGCAAACCCTTCTCACTCAGGATCTCTGACTGCCTGGCTGGCGACCAGCTGAAGAAGACGCTCCGACTTTTCAAGAGCTAGTGGCATAAGCTCAAGCCCACCTGCCAACCCTCCCTTCTTCTAGCCATGTGACAACCCAACTACGGGACCAAATCCATCCAGTTCCAGGTCCTGGGGACCCCAGAGGTGGAGCAGTCTTCAACCCTCCTGCCTGGATTGTATGCCCTGGCTCAGGGGCAGCTCTGGAAAGTAGCTTGGAGGAGGGGACTGTGGTCAGGGGCCACCCTACAGGGTGATTGTTGGTGGACACCAGAGTCAGCCAGGTGGGAAACTGGAGAGCCCAGGGTGGCTGGAGATGGTGGGGCAGGGGTGGGGCAGATCTTCCCAAGGTGGGCCCCAGACTTGGGACAGGAGAAGGACCCCAGCCCCTCCGCCTGCTTCCACCCCTCCCCAGGCAGCCTCTGAGCAAGTGCACCTCGCACGCCGTCGGCACGCCTGCCTCTCCTCCCAGGCCTACCCGTCCACATCCCACTGCCCGGGCTGATCTCGCCTCCCTCCAGGAAGAAGAGGACCTGCATCCAGGGATGGAGAGGGCGGTGGGTGTCTGCTGCAGAGGAAGCGTTCAGAGCAGACCCCAACATGCCTGTCGCCCATCACCTCCACCACGTGAGGTCAGGACATCCTGGTGCCTCCGGAATTGGACGCAGCGGTTAGTGTGTAACTGTGTAAGTTTTCTGCGTGTAAACTTTAACGTTCACTGGGACGTTGAGAAACTATGGCCATCTCCTCTAACCCCCAGCAGTAAAAAAGATATATAATTTATTAATTAAGACATAAATCATTGCTCTAAAGCTGTGCCTACCATGATAGTAGATGCTATCAAGGTGCCGCCTGCTAAGCCATCACCACCTCTCCCGTCTCTAGTCCAGACTCCAGCCTCCCCTGAAGGGACAGGTGGGTGAGAGTCAGGGGCCCCAGATCTCTCTGCCCCGCACCCTGGATGGCTCCCCTGCAGAACAGGAATCGTTTCCAGGAACACCCTCCAAGTAAGAAAGGGTAGTTGTAGGTACCAGGATCATGGAAAGAAGCCGATTTGGAGTCTGGGCACTTAGGAAGCACGGAGTCTGTGCTTTCTGTGTGAACTGTCTGAAGGAACAGCTCGGGTGACCCCGGGCCAACGCAGTCGGGGACTGTGTTCTCCTGTCATCTAGGAAGCCTCGCCTTTGGTTTGAAAACCGCACCGCAGAACGGGCTCTGGCTTCCCTGGACACAGAATAACTTTCCATCCAACTTAATTACAGCGAGACCAGTCATATTTATCTTGCATTTTCTCTCAGGCAGTGTTTTTCTTCTAATTGGGATTTGAGGGCACCCCCCAGCCAAAGCTCCTTTGGCTACAGAGGGTGGCCTCTCCAGGCAACCTGACAGGCTCTCCCCAGAGGAGACGCAGGCCCGCCTGTGGGTTCATCCAAAGGGGCTCCACTAAATCATTTCCATCCCAGCCATGCAGATAATTTCGGCTTGAGGTTTATCTGCAGAAGGACTCTGATATTCTCAAACCGCCCAACCGCTGTAACTCAAGACAGCGGGCGTCGACGTGTAAGTCGTGCAGGCCTCCCAGAGCTGCATCGCTGCCCACCTGGTGTCCCCTGTCCCCATGAATTTCTGCCAGCTTGTCCACTGGGCAGCCCCAAACAGGGTGGGATGGGAAAGATGTGCCCTTGATCCAGGAAGACACTTTGAGCTTTAGGTTTTGCATTTCTGTCTGATCCCAGCGTCTGTTAGAGGTCGACGGGGCTTGGGCTGATGCATCGATCATCCTAGGGTAACGTTTCAGAGATTCTGAGCTATCTGAGCTGCCAGCAGTCGGAATTCATCAAATCCTATGACACTGCAGCCGGAAGTCCCAGCCAGACACTCACATAATGGGACAGTGAGGTCCCCCATTTCTGGTACTGGGGCAAAGCTTTTCTACAAAAACCCCCGGCGCACCCACTTGTTTCCTCCTTTCTGGGGTCAGCACTACCGCACACTTCAGTCATCCACAGCATTCCACGGCCCACAATCCAGTGGCTGGTGAACGGTGCTTGGGCTTGCCCCCTTCCCAAACGCACGCCGGTCAAGACGGCAGGTAATTCTCTCCTTGACTTTCAAGATAAACGGCCCTCCACTGTCTACACGGGGTTTTGTATCCACAGCTGTTTTCGTTTTATTTTGTGTCCGGGATTTCACCAATGTCATGTAATTTTCACATTTTCCCAAATTGAGCAGTTTTATTTTCTACTTCTGCTCTACTGCTACATCACACGAATAGTCTGGGCTCTCTTAAAAGGGCAGCATTTTAAAGTCTTGAAAGACAACTTTACTTGAAAAGGAGCCCTGCAACTCATTTTCAGGGTCTCGTGCTTTTTGGATATTCAGGCCTGCTCTTCATCATTCATACGTATGATTTTCCATGTGACTTGAGGATAAATGGCCTTAATAAATCCCATTATTCTGAAGAGCAATAAAAATAACAGGTTTGTGACACTGGAGCCATGATAAATAACATTGTTTTATTTTGCCACGTCATTATTATCTCCTTTCTCCCGCCTGGCTGCTGATAGACTGTGTCCCTGCAAACCCAGCCAGGGACTCTGGACCCTGCCAGGGAGACAGGCAGCCCAGGAGCCTGTCTTCAGGCTTCAGCAAGTGTGGCGTCGACCATTCCCTGCAGTCAGAGACAGACACCAAACACTCCGACCACAGGAAACTATACTTCCAGCCACAGCAACCACGGTCTCTCCTTCTCCTTTGTGGAAGGATCTGGAATCCTGTATTTCTGCACCCACCTTCTGATTTACTTAATTATTAGAGATCCAAGTCTGAAAGCCAAGAGTTCCTCAAACTGGGGTTAAAAGGGCAAAGTGGAGGATATCAGAACAAGTTAATAAGCTTCAAGGTTCTCACAGAAGTTCTGGAGAGCACAGTGGGATGACAGCTTGCTCCACTGGCATCGTCCAAAGGAATGAGCTTCTAAAATGGGTAACTGACAAGGACCTACTGCAGAGCACAGGGAACTCTGCTCAATATTCTGTAACAACCTAATTGGGAACTGAATTTGAAAAAGAATACATACGCGCATATGTATAACCGAATCACTTTGCTGTACACCTGAAACTGACACATTGCTAAAAAATTCTACGCATCAGACCAAGTCCTGGATGCGGGAGGGGCAGGGGCCTGTGCAGTTCGGGTAGGAAACCTGCCCGGTAGAGTCACAGGCCCCAGAGCAAGGCCAGCCCATCCTTACGCAGCCACGGCGAGCGGGGGACGCCTGCCCTGCGCACTACCTGTGGTCCCTTCTTTTCCCGAAATCTTCCCTCCCTCGTGTTCCATGGAATGCGCATCCCCCACCCATCACTCACGTCCCCTAGGGAGTCCTCTGCTCACACGCCAGATTTGAGCAGGTTCAGTGTCAGTCTCTCCTGGAGAAGGTCTCTCCTTTTCATTCTCGCCAGCTCTCTCAGACTGCCCCCCACGGGCCCGGCGCACACGGTGTCCCCGGGAAAGAGCAGCAGTCACAGCCGTCTCTAGCCCCGGCCGAGGGCAGGCCTGTCTCTGAGCATCTGCCTTTCTGCTCACATACACTGAGCCAGCAGAGCAGGACCCTGAGCTCAGCCCCCTTCACAGGCGGGGCCGATGAGATGCGGGAGTGTAGGGACTGGCAGTCGGGACCCCGTGAACACGGAGCGGGGCTGGGGGGCCTCTGGCTGCACACTGCAGGGTCTGGTGACTATTCCAGGGATGCTCAGCAAACCTCACAGCACTTCTGGGCTCTGTGGTTGTTTGTTCGGGAAGGCAGACTCCTCCTGCTGTGGTCCCGCTGCCGGGGAGGGAGGCACACTACACAGGACACCAAGCCACTGGGGACCCCCTCCTTCTTCTGCTCCCCTCTCCTCTCTGACCACTCCACAGCCCTGTCTGTGATACCCAGCCCTCCTCCCCCCAGACTTCTCACATGTGATCCGAGCTGGGGAGGGGGGAGGGATGGGGGAGGGCTCTGGGGTCTTCTCATGGAACTTCTCTCTTCCCTCTGACGGCTCCACACCCAGCCCTCAAGTCTGCATCTCAGGACTGTGTTTCCTCCTGGGTACCCCACACCCTCTGCTCACATCCCCCAGAAACATTCCTGGCCTCTGAAAGGCACCACAGCCACCCCAGCACTCAGCCTGCCCTCTGCTGCTCCGACAGCTCAGGCCATGATCACAAAACACCAGAGTCATTTATTCCTCATGGTCCTGGAGGCTGGAAGTCCAAGGTCAAGGTACAGGCAGATCTGGTTTCTGGCGGGAGCCCTCCTACAGACAGCACCCTCATAGGTGAAGGGAGAGGGCTCCGGTCGCCTCCTCTCATTGGAAGGGCACTGATCCCTTGACGGGGGCTCCAACCTCATAACCTCATCTAAACCACATCAGCGCCCAGAGGCCCCACCTCCGAACACCATCAAATTGGGGGTTAGGGCTGCTCTGAATTCATATGGAGTTCCTTAGGGCTTCAGTTAATTCATATGAGTTCTGGGTGTGAGGCAGGGAGGAGACAAAAACGTTTGGCCCACGGCTTCTCCGTCCTTCCCGCTGAAGACACACGACACCTCCAGCATTTGCACCCTGAACTCCCATCACCTCCTGTGTCCCATCGGCCATCCAGCCTCACATCCTACCCTGTGTCTCCATTCTGATCCACCCTATCTACTGCTGCAAGCAACTTTCCATAAGGCTTCAAAAGCTTTACATACTCCCCAGGTGCTCCTAAATGGGTGATGGAACCTCCAGGGCTGACCCAGGGCTGCAGGGACCAGCACACAACCTCCCACCTCACCTAGTCACATGTTAGACTCCCATCCACGCAGCTGTCTTCTCCCAGTGCCTGTCCCACCTGGACACACACCACTGGACACACAGCCCTTCACCTGCTTGCTCTCTGCATCTCAGACTCTCGGAGTGGATTCAGGGGTGCTGGGGGCCTGGGTCACATGCACACCTAACAACGTGGAGAGGATGCAAACCACAGAGATTCACCCACCAGAGAGGAGCCTGATGTATCCCCACTCAGTCTTCTCTTACCCAGGTCCCCAAATGTCCAGGGTCATCCAAACACCGGCTGGCATGAGGAGCAGTCAGACAGGATGCTGGGGGGGCACACCAAGGACTTAACGGGCCGTGGGTCAAATATCTGTCATTTTCAAGGACGGTTGGCCACGCAAATACACTCCTCGCAGAGCTTGGGAGGCTGTGCGTGTGGGCCCCCTTTCAGGGTAAGGCCATGGGGCCTGTCGGCATCTGTCCAATCGGCCCACTAGCCCTGGAGTCACAGCCCCACGGATACCTGCTTCCCCCCTCTGGCACGTCCCATGATGTCCTAGCAAACCCTCTCAGAAGGAGCTTGCTGAGTAACGAAGGGATGACGAGTGTGCTTTTCATGGCAGTAAGGGCCACGTCAAGGGGACAGAGCAGGTTCCCAGGCCGGCCGTCTTGCCCTCTTGGGGGCTGCGGTGCGTCTGGCCACTCACTGGGCCCCTCTGCGCTCCTGCGCCGCCAGTGAGACAGGGCTGGGCTGAGGCGGGTGATGTAGCAGCGCCGGCCCGCGTCCTCGTGCCCGGCTAGCCAGCCTCTGCCCACCCCACCCCGCCCCCGGTCTCCATCCTTAAACCGAAACGCGTCCAGACTCTAGAGCCTGCAACATGGGTAAAAACAGGCCATCTGAGGCTAAGGAAGGGGAAGAGACGGGCAGTAGAGTGCCCGTGGAGAGACTGATTGTCCAGCCGAGCCCTGGTGTGGGGCTGCACCAAATTCCCCGCTGTCTGCAGGTTCGGCCAACCCAGACCACATCTCCTGGGGTGTGAAGAGAGCTGTTACAGTTGAAGAAGTCGTCTGAAATTATGAAGACCGAAAATCACAGTGTTCCCCAGGGTGTTACAAATTCCAGGACGCTAGGTCTGAATTTGGCACTTCGTCTACTTACCATTATGGGGTGGGTTGGGCTTCAGAACTGGGGGGATACAGGACAGGGCGGGCAGACCCTTGGGTAAGGATGTAGCCCCTGCGGCAGGAAAATGACAAGCACACACACAGGCATTAGGACTCTGATGGGGGACGGGCGTTCTGGTTGGGAAGGATGCACCAGCTTTGCCCTGCACAGTGACGTCCACTCCCGTGGCTGGCTTCAGGGATGTGCCACTCAGCTTCCCAGTGTACCACCCCACAGAGGGCCTCAAGCTTGTTCTAATGCTACTCTCTTGCCATCTTGAAATTCTTAGTAATTTTTGAACCAGGGTCCCTGAAATTTCATCTTTCACTGAGTCCTGCAAATGACGTAGCCAGCCCTGTTCACCACAAACATGGTCCACGGAGGATGCTGTGTTGTCATGTGACTAGAAAAATGGATGTCATTATTTGGGGGAAAATAAGAGACTTTGGGTGATTCAGTATACAACCCCAGAATACTCCTATAGAAAAGCTACCACCTTGAGTTATTGACGCAAGTCGCATTTCCTGAGGGCTGGGTTTGGTTGGCATGGCGCTCTGGTTGTTCTCTGTACCGGCACCAAGGGCTGAGCACATGGGCCTCTGGACCGGCATTAACACAGGTGTCCCGACCACAGCCTCTGTCCTTGCTGAAGCCAGCTACCACGTGGTGAGAAGTGATACATTTAAGTTGTGATAAAGAGTCTCTTTTTAAAAAAATGAGTCCAAAGCACATGCTCCTTGTAAGTATTGTGAAAAACCAGCAGGCCCACAAAACCATGATCTGATTCAAGGCATGTTGTTGATGGGTGTGGAATTTTTTGAGTCCTCAAAAGCTTGTGATTCTTCTGATAAAATTGCACTTGAATGCACGTGCTCGCTAAAATCAACTCCCCGAGTTTCTCCACAGAGCACATCACCAAGGAGAAAAGAATGAAAACCAGTGGCAGACGGGGTAGTTTGCGTATTGTCTGATGAGGGAGGATAATGGTGACATCTTGATATTAGATCAGATGACAGGGGGCAAGGGAGGAAGTGGCACACAGCCCTCTAAGCAGAATTTAGGTTTCCGGCAACACGTACCTCTCAGTAATTAGGGTTTATTAGTCATTTTAGCAATCTTCAGTCCTATATTCCCCAAAGCGTTCAGATTTTATCTGTGAAAGCTGAGAGTTTTCAGGGGGAAAGGATGAAAGTCTTTCCTTTGTACTCAACAGGGAGTATGGAACTGGGAACCATGATTCAGAAACTAGAACGTGCACAGTCATAGGTGTCCCTCTACTCCAATAGGAGGGTCAGAAGCCAGGGGTGGGGCGTAGATGGGACCTCCAGCCCCCCAGCCCTGACCAGGTCTGTTGCTGGAGGACACCTGCATTGCAGACCAGCAGAGCTGCTTGCACGGGCGGGTGGGCACCCCGCGCTATTCAGGCTGCCTGCCTTGCATGCTGGAGCTCAGAGTTTTGGGAGCTATTTCCAGGGTCTACACACACAGAACCCAGTGTTCCTTACAGATTCCAGCCCATTTAGCTGGGGAACGTGGCATCTGGAGAGACAGCCAGGGGTGAGGGGTGCTGCAGCTCTTTTCATGCATTTTCCTGGTTGATCATCAGCCAATCTGGAAAGAATCCACCCTTGTGTTTGCAAGTGTACTAAGAAAACAACCCATTATTCTGACTTAGAGGAGACGCTAATTCATGACTTACTATTCACACAGCATTCAGACCCTCCGATCCAGGAAATGGACTGACGGGTCCCCTTAGGATCGGTGGCCACGGCACAATCAGCTTTGATATTTTAAACACTTGGGGATCCCTCCGGGGATCATACAGAAACAATGAGTTTCAAAAGGACAGGCTTTCAAACTAGCAAGAGAATGTTTAACAGCAGACTGAGGGGGAAAGTTTAGAAAAAACGTAAGAAAATATAGAGTCAGCTTGCAGCCTCCATAGAAGAAACACTGAGACCTTGCACGAGATGCCCAGAGAGGCTGAAATGCAAACCCCAATGGGCTGAGGAAGAAAGCAAGCCTGTGTGAGCAGGAGAGGCGGTGGCTCGGCCCCGCAAAGCAGCTCCTGTTTAAAGGAGGATCACAGCACAAATAGGGTCTCATTAGCCTCACAGGAGAACGTAAAATGGTAGAGACAATTGTAAAGAGAGGAAGATGAAGCAGTTTGCTAAAAGCTCAGATAACTACCTGTGAGACAAGAAGCCTGGCTCGTGCTTCGGGGGCCCGTCCAGTAAACTCGAGGAGGTGATGCTACACGAGATACTTGGCTTCACCAGGTGACACCTGGCCAGGACCCCGATAAATGAGCAACCACTCACTCCAGGCCACCTGGGGGAAAGTGTCTGGATCATGACAAAGATTGAAGCCTCCAAGGAAGAGATTTTAGGGTCATTGTACAAAGTGAAGGGTGGCCAGGTAAGCTGGGACAGGTGTGACATTCTGAGGGCTTGGGTGAAGTGGAGTGCAGTGCCACTTTCTTCAATTTCCTGCGTGTGAGCACTGAAAACAAAACCTCCATGCTGGTAACGGGAGGAGAAATGCTCCGAAGAGACACCAGGTTGGATGTGCGTGCAAACCTCACTTCCATCTTGGTGTAATTCGTGAAAGAGTTAATAAAAAGCAGTAGCACAACCAACACTTGGTTCAACGTTCATGGAGTGCTAGTTGAAAATGGCCACAATTTAAAATCACGTGGGCAAAACGAAACCTGACCAAGATTACAAGGTGGTCATCTGCTCAGGGGCCCCAGCTTAGCTGCTGAGCTAGGAGACCTAGAGACAGAAGCATCCACAGAAGCCAACTAAGGACACAGAGATGTGCTGTCTAAAAACATGCTCAGTGATCACTGATCACAGAGCCCTGACGCGGGAGCAGATGGAGAGAGAGGCCTGCAGTAAACACCAGGCTTGAGAGAATATACTGAATTATCAAAACCCATGTGAGGAGACCTGCATTTCTGTCCTGAAATACAAGCATAGTGGCCATTTTCAGGAATACTGAACATTTTGAGCTGCTCACCAACTAGTCTCAATTTTCCCCCAGTCGACGTGATGCTTCAGCAAGGTCTCTGGTGTCAGTCCACCTGGTTTTAAATCTCGGCTTTCACACGTAGTAGCCATAAGACCCCGGACTTTAAATTGGGGATGAAAAGAAATCTTGCAGGGTGCTGAGGATAAGACAAGGAGAAAACCGTGAGAAGTATTTTGCACTGTTTTGGGGGAAAGTTCAGGGTTCAATAAGACATTCTTTGAGCATTAGCTTAAGAGCAGGTTTTCTATCTACTGTCAAGATTCCCTCTCTTCCAAGTACCCCCAGCATCAGAGGTGGTGCCCACATTTCAGGATTGTGCCACTCAGGGATGACAGGCTGCAGGATGACAAAACGTCACAAACTGAGACTGCAAGGAAAGAAAATATGCAGTGGGCAGCAGGGTTGTTTCAAGGATGGACTTCCTGATGTGCAGGTGAAGGGTTTGGAGTACAAACACAGAGGCTGTGACAGTGAGCTGAGCTGTAGTCACTGGCAGGAACATCCCTGCAACAGTTGTGTCCCAAAGTCATATTTTGAACAAATGTTCTCTCCAGCTCTGTTTAGGTAGCACCCTGGTCATCCTCCAAACCTAATTCACTGCCCAGGGGCTAGTCCAAGATCAAAAAAAAACAAAAAACAAGACATCCTTCTGGGTTATACTAGGAACAAATAAACAGGAAAGGACAGTATCCTGTTTGGTGTCTTGTTTCATTGATTCCTGTCAGTTCAGACTTCCCCACCTCCATGCTTCCCCTGATGTTTCCCAGAGCCGAGTCCTTCCATCTGGTAGAACAAGTAATAAGAGAAGAAAAGATGCCGCTTCTATTAACCAGTGTATAGAGAGTATGTCACTCAATCACTCAGTTCTCAGAACTGGAAAGAAGGTTGTTTTTTAATTTCCATTTTGAAAATAAAGTCATAGTTCAAAAGAGAGGTAAGTAACCCACCCAAGTTCACAGAGGTAGGAAATAACAAAGGAGAACTTGTGTATGGTCCTCTCCAGCATCTCACATCAGAATGGGCTCCTGCCCCAGTGCTTCCCCTCCTGAACCATCACTGTTGCATTGATTGTCAGACACTTTATCACTCCCCGCCAACCACGTGCCCTGGGGCTGAGACGGGCTCAGAGCTCCTTACAGCCCTCGGGATGTGGGGTGGAATTGGCCTGGTTCACATGTCCTGGGCCACCTGGAACCTTCACTCCCAGGACACTGGGTTCACCCCTCCCGGCACCAGATGCCCTGGTTGACCCTCACATTCCCTCTAATTCCATGGTCCTCTGAGCCTCTGCACACCGCTTTCCAACCAGAAGGTCCTTCATGGTCACTGGCATGGCTGACCATTCCCAGTCCCAGCCCAGCACACCAGCCTGGCCCCTAAGGGGGCTGGTGAGTCAGGTGAGGTGAGTCACCTGCGCCCAGGGGCTGCATACGGCAGTGGCTCCCCTCAGCCCCGCAGCTCTGCAGGGCATGGTCCTTGCTGCGTTCTGTGTTCTGAGCTCCTACCCCCTCTGCATTCCCTGGACGCTGCCATGCCTGACTGCGGGAAAAATCAGAGAATGTCGATGGGAATGATGGAAGGGAAAGCATCCCCAGAGCTGGGGAAAACTGCATTGACCACTCCTCCTATTCTGTGTGCCTGCGGTTGGCAGCGTAGAGGGTCCAGCCACCGTCAGGAGGACATTGCAGTGGGGAGCGTCTCACTCATCCATATTCCTGCGAGGGCTAACAGAGGCTCCGGGTTCCCTGAGTTAGCTGTCACTCCTAGGTCGAGAATGAGTGGGTGTGGTAAATACGAGTCTGGGAGGGAAAATATGAACCCATGCTATGGGCAGGGGCACTGCCCCGAGGGCCTCCTCATCTGGGTGGCTACAGTGATGCAGTTGGAGCCTTTGTTTAGAAACAGGCACTTTCAATGCCGGCTTCTCCTTGAAGTTTCCGTCCACATCGTTTTACAGTTAAATGAGAACTTTTTTCCGGTGAAGTTTTGTTTTTCAGATTTGAAACTGAACTTGCCTCTACTTGTGTGTTTTTTTTGCCTCTAAGGAAACCGTGTCCCCAGGTAAGAGCAGCTCCTGAAGAAGAGAACCGAGTGGAAAGGGGGACGGCATCTGCAGAACCTCTGTGATCTCAGGCAGAGAGCACAGAAAGCGGGATTAATGGTGAATTTCACTCACCAGCAGAGGTAGCAGTATGAGAGCAGAACTCTGCCTCCGCCACTGCACCTGCTTGTACAGTTCAAATTAAAACCTGAAACCCAGCAAATCCCACTTCACAATGGCTTTCCGTGCTGGAGCCTGGGAATTAAAGGCCTCCGTTGTTTGGACGGATTATTTCCCTGCCTCTACCAGCTTCAAAGAAATGCGAATCTTCCCTCACTCACTCTTCTATTGATCCTCGATCAGATGACTTTGTTTTGGATTCCTACCGAAACAAAGACAAACAGATACATTTTAAGCACTTTCATGTATGGCTTTGTTTCAGTTCAGAATTCTTACTATGCAGCTACTTCCTTGTTATAAAGATTACTAGGCGGTTGGGGGGAAATCAGGGAATTACCATAAATTCTGTTCACTAAATACCAACACTTTCAGGCAAATTATCTCAATTGTAAAATACTTTGGCATCCCAAGTAATTATATGCAATTAAAACCCCACTGTTCCTTTCCTTTCCCTTGTTAATTTATAATAGAGTACCTGCACTCAGGAAAACGAAAAGCTTAGCAAGCACTGGACATCAAAGACATCTCTCAACACCGCCAAAATAAAGCCAAACATTTATCCTACTCGTTGGGCACTTCAGATTTCAGATGAAATTATTTCATACTCTCCTGCTCTTTAATGAACTATAAAGAATCTGGAGAGTGTTTCCTTGAAGACAGAATGTTCTCAGGCTCTTTGTAAATACACCGAGGAGGGTTTCTGCCCTGCCCGCTCTCCACTCCAGGGCATGACTCAGGTACCTGGGCTGGGATTAATGAGTTTCGCTCTGGGCCACACTGCGCTGCTTTTGACCTGCTTCCTGGTCCTCCCAAGGGCTGCTGCTGGATCTGCACTTAAGCCTCCGATTAGTAAGTCGACCTGCGGCCGCCCCAGTGCCAGGCACCCAGGCAATGTGCCTGGGCTTGGCCCATGAAGACCCTCTTGTCCCCCCACCTCACCTCCCCAGCAGTGACCCGGGATCCAGCTCTCCCTCTGGCAGGTGCTTGCAATGGGACCGGAAAAAGCTCTCCTTGGGCAGAGCTCCTTCCCCCACAGCCTAAGTCCAAGTTCTGTGCAAGTGACACTAATTTATGGGAGGTAAGAGGGTAATTATCTCATGAACATTCATTTGGAGCCAACAATACAATAAGAGGGACACTTCTTTAGGAAAATTGTAAGAACTCAGTCCATGCTTGCTGGGATACAAGGGATATGACCAACAGTCCAGATTTTTCCAGGATGGAGGAGGAGGCTATCAGGACTGAGACCTCCAGTGTGGAAAACCAGAAAATCCATTGCAAAGCTGGTCACCCTCACGTACCTTGTGGCTCAGTCGTCCGCGTGACCCTGTGTGACCAGGACCCGACTGGGCATGTGCAGCTCAAACCGTAGCTCCTGCACCTAAGGGCAGAGTTATCCCCTAGCTTTGGTCCAGCAAGGTTTGCACACAGCCCCCACTGGTCCAGCCCATTATCAGGGCTCCAGGCACCATACAGACAAGAGCACAGGGCTCCTGGGGCTCCGATCCTGCTACAGACAAGGCCACATGTTGGAGAAGAGTCTCCACATGCCCCTGCCTGAACCACACAGCCCTTATCAATAAACTAAGAGGATTTTCCTTATCAACACCCTCATCACTAACTCCAGGGTCAGAGTCCAGCAAAGAGGAAATCCTCCCAGTGGCAGTAGGAGAGAAATCAATCTGGGCAGAGCCTACACTTCTCAGGAGAAATTTATTTCCATAAGTATCCTTTTTCTGCAGTATTGGGGCTTCCAGCGGGGCAGGAGGAGGGGCCCTGGGGATGAACCCCGCTGTAGGGTGGTTCTGCCTCATTACGAGGCTGGGCCTGGATGCAGGGCACTGCCCATCTTCAGTCCATCAACCCAGGATGCCCATCACGGTTCACTGTCCCCCAGCCTTGTGGCCGCCCATCTCTAAGAGGCACCTACCCTCCTGCACCTCCAAGGAACACGTGGGGAGCTTTGCTGCCCCTTTCTGCCTCTCGGGACTGGCTGCAGGGCTGCAAGGGACGTTTGGGGTAACCACACTGGGTGCTGCTGGAAGGGAAGGGGGGGAACGAGCATGAAGCCCACCCCCACCAAGGGCTGAGGGCAGAGCAGGACCCCACATGTGACCACCCCCTCTCCACGTTCTCACAGCCGTCCTCTGGAATGTGCGCTCTTCAGATCTCCAGAAGCCTGAGTACAGCATTTTCTCATTGGAAGCCAAATCCGAGGGTTTGCTTTTGAGAGCTCCTTCAGGTTAGGGTTCACCAACATTCTCAAATCTAAGTTGTACTGAAAAAATAAAAACAAAAAGCCGAACAACCTGGACATGAGCCTCAACTTGACCGTTTGTCCATGATCAGTCTGGAGAGGGACTTCACAGGCCCAGAAAGAGCCGCACAGCCCTCACCAGCTGAGCTGGTGCCTTTCTCTGTCTTCCACCACGGTGGGTACTAGTTAAAAGGCAGCAAATCTCAAAGAGCTGAGAGCTAGTAACAACTGTACTATAATAATACATAGTAACTTTTCCCATTAGGTTATTTTCCCCACTTCTCAATGCCCAGGGGAAACAGGATCACCAAGATCGTTATCAGGGAAGCTAAGTAGCAGAACCCTCCAAAAATGGGGCATTCTGATAAATACCTGTCACATTAACATGACCTGTGTTTTAATTTAAAATAGAGGCCTGAACATTTCTGACAGTATCAAGATGCAGGATGAACCTGAGCCCCCCATGGGAGCCATGCCCCCTGAGTGATGTCTGCTCCCTTAGGTTCTAGAAGCTACCAGGTTTCCCATGCTGAAGAAGTGAAGTGTTTTACCAGTAAGGCAATTAGAGAAGAGTCTTACCAAGTGCTGCAGGTGCCCTGATAGACCCAGTACCCATGTCTTTTGAATCCAGGTGGCCCTTCCCAGCCCACCTCCTGGGTCGTGATTCTAGATTCTAGAATCTAGTGATTCTAGAGCACTGCTCTCTAGAACTTTCTGCCATGATGAAAATGTCCTATATCTACGTTGCCCACTGCACTAGCCATTAGTTTCACATGGCTACTGGGCACTTGAAATGTGCCTGGTGAACCTGAGGAACTACATTTAAAATTGTATTGTGTTTACATTTAGATGTAATAGCACGCATGGCAAGCAGCTGCCGTATTGCACACCACAGGTTCCGAACTTTGAATGAGCAATGGAGTGATAGTAAAAAAGAAAAAAAAAAGAAAAAGAAAGAAAAGACATTCTGTAGTGTCTTACTAGGCAATTGGAATTATGTATCAAAAGCCTTTACAAAGTGTACGTTTTTTTTCCTAAGAATTTCATTCCTAGAGATCTACCCTAAAGAGCTAACTGAGGTCTCAAAGATTATGGTATACAATTATAAACAACACTGTGATCTAGAATTATTTAAAAACCCAAACCAACTCAGTGCTCCAAAATAGAGAAAGGATTAAATGAATTATGTTTACCCAATAGGATGACATATTTCTAAGAATATTAAATGACATTGGGAAATGCTTTAATATAATTTTAATTGAAATGTCTGGTTACAAAACACTATATAAAATACGATGTTCATTTTATTTATGTTTGTATTTATATCCCCCAAAATATTGCCTAGGGTTATACCTGAATGGAAGAATTATTTCTCTTTTACAATTTTCTATATTTTCTTTCATGTGTCTAAATTATTTTTACAGAAAGAAAAAAATCAATGGCATGAATTCATTTAGTCTCCCAATGTGTCATTCAGAAATTGGTCATTTGGAATAGTAAATGGTACCCAGGGAGTAGAGGAAACAGCTCTCAGCACTTACCGTTTGGTTCACGCCATTAGGGTACCACTTAGGTGCATTCTTAACCGAGTAAATTAACTGACTATTGGTTTAATGTGTGGATCCCTTCCGGATATTCTGCCCCTTTCTTTGCTGTGCACAGCTCTGTACTGTATCCCAAGGAAAACTGTTTCCAAGAGAGAAATGGCATAGACCCTGATTATTTAAAATAATAATAGCTACAAAACAATCAAATGTAAAAACCCAATGACAGGAGTTGATGTCCTTTGAGAAATACCTGCCTTATGCCTTCCATGCCTTGCAGCAAGGCACACATTCGGAAACTCTGGGAGGGGAGGAGAGGCTCCCTTCTCAAGTATCTGTATCCTTCCAGCACTTCTGGTCTGATTGGTCCTGCAGCTTGAGATGAGCCCCGTGGCTGGGAGAAGAGAGCACAGTCTACTTCCTTGCCAGTGGGAGGGCCGGCCAACAGCTCTAAAATTGAACTCTATGCAAACTTGTGATGACTAACTTAGTGAATCATGTCAAATTTTAAACTTTATTTCATTTTATTTTTTATCAGCTGCTGGATAATTGAAGGGGAGAAGATGCCCAATTGACATCCCGCCCCAGGCATCAGCCTGTCTTGTCACAGCCTTGCCTCCCAAGACATGTGTCAAGAGGATGTGGCTTCGCACAGAAGTTGTCCCCCTCTACGTTGTCAAAACTTCCTGGCTCCCTCCTGCTGTCAGAAAGCACCCTCCCTCTCTGCTTCCAATAGAAGGTAAACATCCTCCAAATCAATAATTGATGAAAAGGACTTTTAAAAGAAGTAGTGACCCTCAAATCTCACTTCGATATTCTTGTTTTGACGCAACCATTATCTGTCATCTTTAGAAAACCACCGAAGTCTAAATTATCAGCAAAATAAAGCTTAAATCACAGACTACATTTTTTTCCTGTATTGAACTACTTGAGGAGGAAGGTACCAATTTTAAAAATAAGTGAATGAATGATGAACCATCCAGTACATTCCACCTATGGACAAAGTGGCATTGTCAGTCAGAAATGAATCCCTGGCTGCCCTAACCCAGCTGGCGTCCCTCCCGTCACACCACCCACACCTGGATGGCAAGCTCACCCATATTTGGAAACAGATTTCACATCAGAATCATAATACTTGAAAAGTTTAACTTGAAAAGCCAAACACCTGAAAAGTCTGTGGTATCCCCAAATTTAAGATTCTGCAAGAGTGGTAGAGGGGTTTCATTACACATCCCGAATCTTAGCTGGAAAAAAAAAAAAAAAAAAAAGAATATAAAATAGCACAAATGTGAAAAGCAGTGGAGTTGAGTATTTCCTCGGGAGTTTCCTTCACTTTGCTTTTTAAATTCTAACTTCAAAAATGCATTGCTCCGCGTCCAGAGGATAATTCCAAAAGAAAACAAAGGGACAGCAGCAGCCAGGTGCAGTGAGTGGACTCGTGTTTTGAACTATTTCGTGTGGGCAGTGATCTTGGCTATTGGCCCAGATTTTAAATGTTAGTATTTGGAGGGCTGGTGGTGTCTTTCACCGCCACCAGTTCTGACTACTTTAAGTACACGTCTTGGTGTCTTCAGGATAATTTGCAGGTAATTATTTATTTTTCAAACATATTCATGATTGCCTTCATTTAAATATTAAGCTTCCAAATGTATCTTAAATTAATTCATTTACATTATACACACACACATTTTCTTTTCAAATTGAAATCTGTATTCCACAGAGGCAAGCCCACTTATAATATGGTAGCTTCTGTGGGCAGAATTAATGCGTCAAGGTGGAAGGGGCTGAAAGAAGACTCTCTGTCTTTTGTGGAGAATATGGTGCATTCCCGCAGCCTGAATCAGTATAAAAGGCTGCATCCGTCATTCCTGGTGCCCGCCCCAATTTTCTTTCTTTTCTATTGTTACCCTCTCTCCTTACCCCCTTAAAACAGTGATGGGTAAATGAAAAGAATGGATCTTAATTAAATGCAAATCAGCGTAAGAACCAGCTATTGTGCATGAAGAGTCACACAGGGATAAGGCCTAAGGGAGGGGGGTAAGCTCTCTGCCCTGAGTGATGGTGGAGGGGACTGTCAGACCCTGAGATGCCCTCGGATGGCCCCTGCATCCCTTCCACCTTGCACACTGATATAGCAAGTCAGGGATGGTGAGAATCAATCAGTAACCCGCAGCCTCAGACTCGCAGAGACTTCACACACCAAAGGCTTCTTTTCGTTCCTGTCATGTGTCCGTCAGGGAGGCCATGGGGCCTCTGCTCACCCTCCCAACAAAGGTCCCTGGGCTGATGGAGGCTTCATCTCAACATGTGAATCATGCACCTGCCCTTATAGCTGCTCTCGGGAATGGCACGTGTCCCTCTACTCTCAGTTCACCCTCCACAAGACACATGACCACATCAGTCTCCAGTGAGAAAGCAAGCGCCATCCTCCATGTTCCTGGAAGTAGAGGCTGGGGTTGTGTGAACAGACCTACAGACCGCAACAAGCAGGAGTGTGCTGGGCCCTGGGGCCCAGGCTGGGAACACACCGCTACTCAAGGCAGCCCATTCCCTTTGCCATACAGCTCAATGTCCCCAACTTCCTTGCATCTGGCATGGCCATTGACCTAGTTCTACCATTGGGACTTATGAAAGCCCTGCTGGGGGACTCCTGAGAATGACCATTCTTTCAGGGATAAGTAAATTCTTTTTTCTTCTGCCTGCCTTTCTCTTCTCCCTATTTGAACATGCGTGTCTGAAGGTGTGATGCTTGGAGTTGTGGCAGTCATACTGAAGCCATGAGGCAACATCAACAAGCTGTGGATGGTGGAGCAGAAGAAAAGGAGTCTTGGCCTTCATGGTACCATGGAGCCACTGCATCAAACCCTGAAATGCACACCTCTAGGCTTCTTATGTGGGAAAATGGAGTGACTGTTCTGCTTAAGTCAGGACTAGTCAAATATTTTGTTGTGTGTAATGGAATGAATCCAAACTGATTCAATCACACTTCTGCGAATAACCAGCCAGAAAGTAGACTGTCATCAACATTGCAACAGAGATCTAAGAGTCAGTGAAGGGACCATGATGGGGGATGAACTCCACTGGAGCATTTGGGGACAGTCTCTTGACTAGTAAAGATGCTGAAGAACTGGTAGGAACCTGGCACCAGGCGAGCGTCTGCAGCATCCCGGTGCAGACGATAATGCCCTTTCATTGCACCTTTCAGTCGACAGTCACTGACTCAGCACCAGGCTCTGGGCTAGATAGTGGGCGGAGGAGAGGTGGCTGCTTAAGAGGTGGCTCTCACGTCTCCAGTTGGGAAACTGGTTGGACGGAAGCACAGAGAGGCTGATGTCTTTGGGCCACACGTGGACAGAGCCTTTCTGACAATGACAACAGGATCACACAAGCCAAGACTGGCAAAAAGGTGGGAGGTGGAGGTTACCAACAGGACCTGGGGACCCATCTGTGCCCTTGGCTCCCAGAAGGTAGCAGAGCACCTGAGTCCAGGCTCGGTTACAGGTACCAAGAGCTACCACTGCTCATGCCCTTTCAGTGTAGATTTCTGTCACCCATGGACGCCGACTCTTACTTTAGTCTAGTACAGCCTAGAGTGCCTGACTTAATAGGAAGCTATAAGTGACTCAAAAGCACTTCAGAATTCCTGGATGAAAGCAGCTCTAGAAACTCAGAGTGTAATTAACTGTGGAAAAGTTAAGAAGTCCGGACTTGGCAACAGCAATTAAAGTAGCTTTAAAAGGGCTCCCCTTCCCTCTCGTGTCCATAATGAGGGTAACTTTAATTACATGACCATTAAAATCCGGTGGCTTTACCCTCTTTAATTTGATCAGTTGTAAGTCAGACAGCGTTGGTGCCAGTTCTCAAAGGGTGTCTTGTTAGTTCACCAGTCTGAGCGCTGAAGTCTAGGAGGACACGTAAGACAAAAACACGTTGATTTTTAGTTTAGAAAGGCAGAGAGAATATACAGTGGAGCTCCATAAAATCATGACAGGCATGAAAAGAGTTAAAAGGAAACTCTCTTCCGAGTCTTCAGTATGACTAGAATGTTCACGAAAACAAAAGGAAGGCCTCACTTACCTAGTAAGTGGCAGAAGGGAACAAACTCTCAGACACCTGGGCTCAGGGCACCAGGGGGCCTGTCCCATTGCTCGTCTAGGGGATGGCTGGGGCCCTAGTCATTTTCTTAAGGCGTTTCTGAGACTGTCTTGTCATTGTGCAGAAACCCCGCTGTAAGGTGCTATTTCTTCCTTCCCCACCGTGACCCCAGGCTACGGTGTCTACAGTCCTGTCAAAGTTTCCTCTCCACATGGCCATCACTGGGAGTTTGTCCAAGACTTCCTCCACCAAGAGCAAGAAGAACCATGTGTTAAGTCCCGTTGCATGTTAGATGGTGGCCGGCAAAAGATATGTCAATGTCCTAACACCCAGCACCTGGGAATGGGACCTCCTTTGGAAAAATGGTCTTTGCAGATGTAACTGATTTAAGGATGGTGATATGAAGAGATCATTCTGGATTATCTGGGTAGCCCCTAAGTCCAATGGCAAATGTCCTTATAAGAAACAGTAGAGAGACACAGACACAGAGGAGGACGTCATGTACAGACAGGGACAGAGTTTGGAGTGATGTAGGCAGAAGCCCAGGAATACCTGGAGCCCCAGCAGCTGAGTGAGGCAGGAAGGGTCATCCCCCGGAGCCTGTGGAGGGAGCTGGGCCCCAAGACACCTGGATCTCAGACATCTGGCCTCCAGACTGTGAGGAAATAAAGGTCTGTTGTATTAAGCCCCCCAGTTTGTGGTGCTGTGTTAGGGCCACCGGAATACACACCGAGCCCCATGCACCTGGCGCCCCCGGACACCCTGCTGAGTTGTTCTTCAGGTGCTGCCACTTCCAATGGAGGGGCTGGACTGTGGAGGGCACAGGGGTCCCCTGTCAGTCTCCTCGGCTCCAGAAGCCCCTCCTTCCTGGGCCTCGTGCACAGATAGAGCTGGGAGGTGACACTGATCGTCCCTCCAGGCTACCCAGAACTGGCCATTTCTCTGCGTGACTGCTGTGTGCAGGCCCCAGATGTGCTGAGTCTCCTCCCAGGACATTCAGGGGCCCTCAATGTCCCTGCGTAGGTTGGAGTCTCTTGATCTTCCAGACCCCGAATCCCCGCCCATCCCCCTGGTGGCTCAGGGCTGTGGCTCCAGAAATCTCTATGTAACAACGGTCTCTTGATCTGCCATGAAACCTACTTCAGATAAAACTGTGTGTGCCCTTGGCATCTTATGCCTAAAACTGGGGCCAAAAATCCACAGTAGGAAGTCATTGAGGTTTTAAGTTTTCAAGAAGCTCATGTACAAAATCATTCTTCACATTACTGTAAGTGTTCCATAAAGCCCCTGGTTAGATTTTTTAATGACCAGCTGAGTGCAAGTTTCCATTTGGGTTTCTAACACGTGCAGGACCTGCTCCAAGTGGGTCCTGAGTTATGGAAGTCATGGCTGGGGGAAGCTGCCCCTGTGGACACAGCCGGGCGCCTCCTTACCCTCTGGTCATCTTATTCCAAACACCAAACTCGCAGTGAATGGGAGAACTCGAAGCAGAAACCAGTTCACCTTTCTGCTGGTGGTTCATTGATGCCGTTTAGTGAACAGAGAAAACAAAATTATGAGGTGACTGCCTATTCCAAGAGAAGAATGCTAGAATATTTTATAAATCCCCAAATAAGATTGCAGAGGACAATACACAACCACAAAGAAACTCAGATTAAAGAAACAAATGTTTTGTCTTTTCGGGCCCTTAGTGTTAAGGTATATTCCCCACTATATCTAGATACCCTATAGCCATAACTTCATTTTCTAAAGTCAATTGCATTGATGTCATATTGTTTGGCCCCAAAACTGACCCTTTAAGTGTGTGTCTATGGATGATTAAGGCAATTATGAAGGTCATTAATTCTGCCCTATGCCTCCCTCACCTGTGCTGGTCTCCCTGCAGGTATGGAAAGACACACAACAGAGGATGCCTGCCCTGAAAACAAAAGTAGAATTCTCCTGGAATGGCTTTTATGAATTTATCATCAAAATACACCCCTCAGCGACAGATACTAAAGTCAGTTTATGAGAGGAAAGCAGACCTGCTCAGTTGAGAATAAACACAAGGGCAGGAGGAATTATAACAACTCTGAAAAATTGAAACAAAGATACAATGGTGTAGAAGCACAATGCAAATTATGCCATTTATATTTTAGACAAGGACTCCAGCCAAAGTCTCTGAAGAATTTTAAGGTTTGAATTAGACTTTAAAATATATCGCCCATGTTTGAAATGAATAATAATACTAAAGTAGCTTTTCTAAACGAATGTGCTATTGACTGACCTACTCTAAAATGTGACTGATTTGGGCTTTCTGTCCACACAGGCTCACAGAGCACCTGCCACGGGGATGCAGGGGCCAGGACCCTGGGTCTCCCTGCTGCCCTCTGCTCTCAGGGTCCTGGGCAAGGTCCCTGCTCTGGATCCGGCAGACAGAGCAGCCCGAGGTAGGCACTGGTCACTGGGCTGCTGCCCCCCTGTGCCAGCCTCGGCAACTCCCCACAGGATCAGCCCCCTCTACCTGCCAGTCCTTGGTGTCCCTGAGGCACATCAACTGCTCCCTCATTTGGGGCCAATCCCTTCCTAATGTCCCCTCCCCCGTCCAGGGCCCCAAAGCAGAAGTGTGTGTGAGACATGCATATAGTGCGTTGCAGAATGCCCACTTTACACATGGGATCCCAGGTTCCTGGGTGTCTACTGGTGACCCCAGGAGCCTGGCCCAGGACACCAATGCCACAGCAGGATCCCCTGCGGTTCTCAGACTGGCCCCTGCACACAAACACCATCTGCCTGTCCTCTTCCTTCATGGAGTGAGCGGTTATCCAGAGGTGTCCCCTGTTCCCAGCACCCTTCACACTTCTGCCTGGACCTCCCCATGGCAGACACCAGCAGGGGCAAGCAAACACCCCAAAGGGTGCAGTGAGTCTCCCATCTCACCAGGGCCCCTAGCTTCCCCACAAGGAGCCACTTCCAGTTCTCAGGTGGGCTCCCCTCACAACCGTGGAGGAGACGTAGGCACTTTTCTCAACAGGAGCCTTAGCAGATGTGCAAACGCATCTAGCCTGGAGAGCCCTCACCCAGGCAGGAAGGCATGTGGGCAAGATTGCTCCACAGCCCCACTCGGACTAATAACTGATTAAATGTCATTGAAATGTTCTTTAATTGTGAGCTAATTCAATCAACTCTGGGATCCTAAGCAATGGTGTTTGACACGTGGTGAGGATCGGTATGTGCTGCCCTGGAAAAATAGGGAAGACATCATTAAGGGGAAACTGAGTTGCAGACAATCATCAAAATGGGCCTGTATCACTTGCACAAAGACACATGCAAAGCTATGCACAGGCACATACCAAGGTGTGCATGTGTCTATCTGTGAATGTGCAGGGGGCAGGAAGGATAACCACAGGAATGGCACAGTGGTTACCTCTGGGAATGGAACAGAGAATTGACAGAGGAAGGTAGGGGGTGGGGCTGTGAAGGGATATTTTTATTTTATATGAAAATTTTAATGACAGAAGTATACGTATGTTGCTCCCATTGCAACCAAGAAGGACCCTATGAGACTTTCCCAGAATAGACCCCTACCCATGTCCTCTCCCTGCCTTTTGTCTGTAGAAAAACTTTAGTCAAAGAATACATTTAATCAGAAAAGTGAAAAGATGCAGAAAGAAAGGAAAACAGTCAAGTAAGAAAAAATAATAATATCTTAGCCATTAAACAAGGTCAAGGACCTTTAGTTCTTCCTCAAGGACTATAGATGATACTCTGAGCCGTGTCTTTTGAGCTGTTTTGCAGATACTGAAACACCCACAGGTGGGAGAAGTTAACTGTCTGATGCCCACCAGCACGTAGACCCCAGACTGGCTGGAAACAGAAGGTTGATAATGCTGACTCCCAATTACCTCACCACCAACCAATCAGAAAAGCGCCCACGAGCTGACCACGCCCTGCTCCTTGAGCACTATAAAACTCCTCACTACCTGCTCCAGGGTGGGACACACAGTCTTGAGGGTGTTAGCCCACCATGGCCCCCTTTGCCTGGCAAAGCAAGAAAGCTATTTCTTTCTACTTCACCCAAAACTGTGTCTCTGAGATTAAATTCAGCACTGGTGTACAGAGGCCAAATTTCAGCAACATCATCATTAAAAAACAAAAACAATTAAGATGTGTAATAGTAATAGAGTGTGGTGTGTCTTCCTGGGCCGCCTGAAAGAGGCAGGGTGAACTACACCCCAGAAACTCAGGGGCGGGGGCTGGGGTACAAGGTCCCTAGGAAGGAGGGTGAACAATGTGCAATGCTCATCAGCCTGGGAAGGGGAAAAGGATGCTCAGATGAAAGCAAAAGACAGGGCAGGGGTAGCAGGAGGTGGTGGAGGCTCAGGTGTGGACAATGCAGCTGGAGAATAAAGGGCTTACCAAGGTAGACGGGAGATGGATCGAGAAGGTGACAGGAACTCTTTACACCTTGCCCGGGATGCTGGGCTTAACTCTCTAGGAAATGGGGGAACCTTGATAACTGGTAACTAAATGAGAGTAATTTCGTCAGTTTGTGATGTCAAAAGATGGTCCTTGAAGCAAAATGGAAGACTCGTTAAAATGGAATCAGACTGAAGGCAGGGAGATCTTTTCAGAAACCCTGACAATAATCCAGTCTACTGAAGGTGTCAGGTGAAGTAAAAGAATGCTAATAGGGCTTCCCTGGTGGCGCAGTGGTTGAGAGTCCGCCTGCCAATGCAGGGGACACGGGTTCGTGCACGGGTCCGGGAAGATCCCACATGCCGCGGAGAGGCTGGGCCCGTGAGCCATGGCCATTGAGCCTGTACTCTGCAACGGGAGAGGCCACAACAGTGAGAGGCCCGCGTACCGCAAAAAAAAAAAAAAGGTAATAGGGTGCCCATATAATTTATTGTCCAACCTAGAACATTCTAGAAAATGAAATACCTTGTCCAGAGCAACCTTGGAATTGTCCCAGGCACACTGGAAGGTAGGGGCACCTCCTTAATGGGGGATGAGAGGAAGAGATGCTTTGGAGAGAGAGCTGAAAAGTCACACAGTGCCCATGTCTCCATGAGGGCAGGACGACACCCACCTCTCCTGTTCTCCATTTCCATTGTATCTCCAAAGCCGGCCCATTGCCAGGAATATTGTGAGCGCTCAGTAAATAACCATTGAACAAATGGATGGTGAACAAGACAGAATTGAAGGTGGACGGCTGAAGGAGGCGTCAGGCTGGCTGCCAAGATCTGAGCTACTTCATGCAGGATGGTACCCTTTGCTAGGACCACAGACACGTGAAGAGAAGCAGGTATATCTGCAGGTTGTCAGGTGAAGGTGCGTCCAGTGCAGTTGAGTATTGGGTTCTGTAACTCTTGGCTGAGATTTCAATGAGAGATACCACTGGTAAAAGCCCAGAGTGTGAATGAGGATTTCCAGTGAGGGTGCCTAGATTGAGGGCAGAGCTCATCAGGGCACTGAGGTGAGCGGGCAAGAGATGCAATTAAGGGCAAAGTAGGCAGACAAGGAGCAAACAGAGAAACAGAGGCACTTGTGGAGAGGGTGGTATCAGAGACAGTGGGTGTCAAGGCCAGGCATCCAAGTCGGACTTTAGGGTCTGCAGTAGAATGCTGTGAAGTTCACTGGGGTTGAAGGATCAAACTGTGCGTCTAGGACCCTTTTTCATGAAATGTGCTGTTCATAAAATGTGTTTTCTCAACCAAATTCCAATCCAATTTATTTAAAATTCAAATGTTGGACCCAACTCCATACCTAATGAATCAGAAGATTTCTAGGCACGAAGCATACATTTTAACATGCTTTCCAAGGGATTCTGAAGTTTTAGAATTTTAAGATAATATATGGGTTTTCCAACTGGATTATGAATACCAAGGAATGAAAGATGAGCTTGGAAAGGAGAAGACAATTCTGGGCTCAGACTGTGGGTTGGAAAATGGAAGCAATCAGAGGACTAAGTGCTAGATCCAGACAAATGCCAAATCTAACATTTCACTGGGGATACTCTCTCTTCTAAAGGAAACACTCAATTGCGTTAAAAGAGACCTTCCAGGAGATAGGAGGAGAGATCCACAGCTGCTCAATTCCTTCCAGCTTCAGTGTATACATTCCAACCATGAAGGGTGACATATGATGTGCTAAGGAGATGGCCCTCTTTCCTCTGCAGTCAAGAGCGAACCAAGGATATTTCAGTAGGGGAATGAAATGAATGTAACTGCTGGTAAAATGACCCCATGCAGCATGGAAAGACGGAAAGATGGTGACTCAGGAGGCCCTTGTAACAATCTATGGGCTTGAATTGGGGTGGGACAAGGCTAGATCTGAAAGACTTTTAGGAGATAGAAGTAACAGGTCATAGTAAATGGATATAGGCAGCCATGGAAAGAAGGAATTAAAAACAAGCACCTGAATGAACGATAGTGAGGTACCGGAGGAGGGAACAAGTTTGGAGGTGAACAAGCTGATGGGTAGGGGAGGGGGTGTAAAGGGTGATTCTTCCGGGCAGGAAAGTCAATATTTATTTTAATAAAGTTCTGGGAAACTCACAGGTTTGTATTTCAGGTGGGCGGTAGTAAGGCTTAGAGGAGTGGTTTCTCCTCGGATGGCTTGGCTTGATGATAAAATTAAATAGGGAATTCAAGGGGCAGGGAAGAATTTGCAGAAAGTCAACAACCATCAGATCCTTGAAATAAATACGTTATGGCCTTACAGCGCTCCAACATAGCACGGAATGAGTCTCGGGAAGCAGAAGCTTTCATCCTTGTGTGACGATAGAGATCTCTATGCGTGGACAGAGAGACTTACACAAACACACTGTTCTACAAAATCGCATCTCTTCTGATAAGAGTAAATCTTCCTGGGGGGATGAGCATTAACGCCAGGGTTTTAATGGAGCTTCTTTTATTTAACTTCTACATAACCCGTTTACATTGTGATATAATTAAGTTAGGGGTGAGCAGCCCAGAAATTGACTACAGACTTGATAAGCCTGTAAACTACCCAACTGTTAGCAAAACTTCAACAGTAGCTTTTGTCCTTCCTCTCTCTAGATGAAACCAAGTTAACCACTGGAAGCGCGACAGGGTCTATCTCCCAGTGAGGACTCCAAGGGGCACTGATAAAATGGACTAATTGACATTGAGCTTGTTCCATGCAGATGTTAATCAATGATAACGTTTTGCATATATTACGTGTGCATTATGGAGTCAGCCAGGAAACCATCTAGATAGAAACATCACTTGTTTTCCTGTGATATTGAACGACTCCCCCTTCACATGTCAATCAGGAGTTTTGTGATACAACACACACGGAAGGATCGTTATTCTACTTTATGACCACTCTATTTATCTGCCCTCATGAGGAAACTATTAACTCGGTCTTTGTGTAATGGCCTGGAGTTTTGATGCCGGGGAAGGCTTGCAATTAAATTATTTTCATCTTTATTAGTAATGATAATAATAGTAATTGCCTTTATTTGACAGCATTATTTTCCCCCTACATTTGTGTCATTCCACATTTCTGCTTAATTTAACATTTTATACATCATAAAGAATCAATCAAGTTCTTCAACATCCTGTCATAAAAGATATGACTGTACATTCCGGACCTGTAGAGAAAACCCACCGAATCTGACCAGCAAGGAGGTGTGCAAATATGCCAGGTTTCACAAACAGTTGGAGGTTTCTGCATCTTCAGATCACGTGAAGATAAGAGAATCAGAATCCTAACAAGCGTGCGCTTCAACGATTTTTCACGTTCATGTTAAGGCACAAAACCCTTTATTCAGACAAAACCTTACCTGGAAATTCAAGACGTAAAATGAGGAAATGGAGCTGTTTTGCCCAAAGGGCGAGGAGAAGGGCCGCAGAGCCTTCCCATGTCAGCTGCCTCTCACCTGCCCCAGGTCCTCCTGAGCGGAGCCCCAGGGACCCCCTCCTCATCTACCCACAGGAGCACTCAGGAGAAGCCAGGAGGGGCACAGGGGTCCTGGGCACTGGGGGCATGGACCTGGCTCACACTTTGTCTCCCAGGGTACCCAGACAGGCAGCCACCTTGGCTGAGATATTCCCAGCCCTACACAGCCTCTTGATTTCCTCCAACACGTCTAAGGGTGTCCTGCTGTTCCTCAGATACCTGCCACATATCCTCATGGCCCAGAATACAGTCCAAACTCATCACGCGCTCGTGAAACCCACTCTGATGCGGCCCGACTTCCACTGCATCCCTGACGACGCCAGCTGCAGCCTGGCCGGCGTGCTCACGGCTTCTGAGACCTATGATGCACACTGGGAACACCCTCTGCTCAAACGCTTTACCCTTCCCAAGCCAGGCCACCTTTCAATGCCTGGTTCAAGTGGCAGGTCGCTGCATCCTCTCCTCGTTGATAGAATGGATCGCTACCTCTTTTGATTCCTAAAGTCTGCGTCCCTGGCATCAGTCCAGGTCTAGTGCAGTGGGGAGAAACTTCCCGGTTATTTGGAGAGAGGAAAGTTAATATGACAAATTCTTAATTAGGTATTGTTATGAGTTGAATTGTGTCCCCCCCAAGATTCATATGCTGAATTCCTAACCCCTATTGCCTCAGAATGTGACCTTATTTAGAAATAGGGTCCTTGCAGCTGAAATTGGCTGAAATGAGGTCACATCAGAGTAGGTTGGACCCTAGTCCATTATGACTGGTGTCCTTGTGAAAAGGGGGAATTTGGACCCGACGTGCACACAGGGAGAAGCTCTGTGAAGATGAAGGAAGAAATTAGGGTGATGCATCTATGAGCCAAGGAACCCCAAAAATGAGCAGAAACCTCCAGAAGGTAGGAGAGAGGCCTGGGGCATATTCTCCCTCACAACCTCAGCAGGAGCCAGCCCTGCTGACCCCTCAGTCTTGGATTTGGAATCTCCAGACAGTGAGAGAACACATTTCTGTTGATTAAGCACCCCAGTCTGGACACTGTTAAGGTCGCCCTAGCAAACGCGGTATAAAGAATGTTCCAACTAGTTTATTGAAAAGGCGAAAAGAAAACAGGAGGACACCTCAGAGGCAGATGTGGGAAGCAGCCCCAGGGCCAGGAGAGAGAAGAAACAGCGTAGAAACAGTAAAGTTAAAGGGGCCCCACAGACCTGGACCCCGGACCTCTGGGGCAGAAACACTGCTCGCTGGCTCTGGCTCTGGCTCTCGAGGAAACACGACGTGCTGACCCTGTGAGGCTGCAAACCTGAAAACGGGACTCAGCTGCTGCTACAGGGAGGGACTCGTGCTCCCGGGGTGAAGTGTACCAGGGAGGATGCTGAGAGTCACAGGATGTGATCCGGGACAAGCTCCTTCCGTCCAACAGCTCCCTACCCCACCTCGCACCCCTGCAAGCATCCCCTTTGGGCAGAGTCTAATGGAAAAAAACCTGCACTTCAGAAATGGGGTTTGTGGGGTTCAGTATCACAGAGCCAAAAGTAGGAGGGAATTCGAAGCTGAGAGCCTAAAGCTAAAACTAGCATATCCCTCTTCGCACTTATTTCTGCCTTGTGGAATAATTAGATGTTTGCATGTGTCTCACCAAACTGTCTAACCGACCTTAGACACTTAGGTATTCAGACAGCTGTCTCCTGTATCTCAACGTCCTCCACAGTACGTGACACCGTCCATTTCTTGAAGTGGTTCCTCCACAAATGTATGCGGCTAAGGGAACAATGGAAGAAGAGGTAAAAAGAAAGGAATGGATGGAGGGAGGGAGGAGTCAGGAGCTCCTAACAGCTGCTTGCTGGTGGTCCTGAGGCAGGATCAGCTGGACCCAGGAGCACAGGCAGCAAGGGCTCCCACAGGGCTTGGGAGGAGAGGGCGGGAAGGGGGTCACATCCTGAGATCAACAAGTCTGTCTGTCCCCGTCACACTGCTGAACTGGGTGCCAAGTTTCTAATCCTGGATTTATTACACACTGTCTAAGTGACCTTAGACAAACCACTTAACTCAACCCTAGAGATAATGTCACATGGTCTTCAGCTTGTAAAATGATCACTGATGCTTTCCCACCACCTCACCGCCACACTGATAATGCATCCGCTGGCAGGGAGGCACAGCTGCTGAAGACAGAATAGGGCTCAAATTTTCCATTTTTCTGGCAATTCTCTCTCCATCACAGACGTATGTCCATACACTAACCCTCGACCTTGGGACCCAGGCTAATTCGAGTCAGGGGCTTAGCTACTGTAGTCTTTTCCTCTTTAGTGAAATCTGGGAAACAAAGTTTCACTGACACATTTGAAATTTTCCTGCAATAAATTATAGGGAGGGTGCAGGGCTCTGGAGAGCCTCCTGGGACAAAGCCAGCCTCCTAAGCTTGCGACGGCCTAGGAGGAGTGGGGACAAAGCAGAAGTCACAAGGGGCTCGGAACATACTTGCTTCACAACTAAGGCCGTTGTCCAGCGAGTTTACGAACCGTGTAAACTGGAAAGTCCTTTTAGACTTGAAACAAACTGGGTGGGAGATTTCAACCTCTGATAATAACCGACACCTGAAAGTGTTCATACAGGGAATATAATACTCTCCTGAACATTACACACTTTTGGTTTTAATGGAGACACCCTTGTTGTCTACAAAATTGAAGAAGGGAAAACTCTGGAGCTTCTTTAAGATTTTTCTGCCCCCAAACTGAAGGATGCATTGCAGCGTCAGAAATGAATGCAGCTTCAGCTAATAACCCCTGATGCTGTTTGGAGTTGCGGCAGGGACACGTGGCTATGGATGGTGCTCTGGGCTGAATTGCGTCCCCCTAAGATGCCTAACCCCTAGCACCTCAGACTGTGACTGTATTTGGAAATGGGGCTTTAAAGATGTGTTTCTGTTAAAATGAGCTCATCTGAGTGGGCCTAATCCAGTCTGACTGTTATCCTTAAACAGAAAAATCTGGACACACAGAGGACACCAGGGATATCCAGGCACAGAGAAAAGGCCACGTGAGGACACAGAAAGGAAGCTGTCTACAAGCTAGGGAGGGAGAAACCAAACACGCCGACACCTTGATCTTGGACTTTCAGCCCCCAGAACTGTGAGAAAATACAGGCTGTGGTATTATGTCATGGCAGCCGGAGCAGCCTAAGGCAGATGGCAGGGGTCTGAAGGTGTCTTTCAAACTTGGTTCTGCCACCAGCTGCATCTGAGAAGCAGCAGTCATTGGCCAAGAGGGTGTTAATCCTTCTTTTCTTCAAAGAGTGATTGGGAAGGGCCACCCTTCCCCCCACAGTCCTCCATCCAGAGTGTGGGTCTCTCCTAGGACCTTTGGCTCAATGCATGGATGGTCCTCTATTAAAATGTAATATCCCCTGTACAAGAGGTTAAGGTCACCTACCTCTGTCCGTTGACAGCCCTCCTCGGTCTAATCAGGAGCTATGATGAGCCTGCCAGTCACTGAGCTTATTCCCAGGAGGGTGGACCACAGGCCATGTGTGTTTCCACTGGAGGGTGGAGGGAGCCCCGGAGACTGGAGTAGGTGGCATAGACAGTACATTTTGGCAACCTTCCTCAGCAGGAGAGCATTAGGAGGGCCGCTGAGACCAGGAGCTTGGGAAGGGCATGCACGCGGAGGTTAGAGAAAGGAAGTGTCCTGACCTGGGGCTTTGCCCAGAGTGGCCTCCTCCTTGGTCATGGGCGTGTCATGTTCTTTGGGTCAAAGGATCCTCTGAAGTGTATCTGGGAGAAGAAAACCTTCCCTCCTCCACTTCTTCTGTCTCTCTGCACGTCATTCCCACCTTCCATCCATACTCACTCAACACCCCCAAAGATGATGCAAAGTCGAGAGGCCTGAGGCTTCTCTGTGCAGTTTTTCTTGCATGGGCAAAGGAGGGATGGAGTTGGCAGAGCTCCAGCCAAACACCCTGAACTCTGGAGCAGCTCTGGAGACAGCCCTGGGTGACCTTATAGTGTGAGGTGACGTCTGCGCAAAAGCAGATGAGGGACCCCTTGGTCTAGGGATATTTTAGGTTTCTCCCCTTAGACCCGTTTCCTACCCTCAGTTTTGTTCTTCTATGAGAATGGTCCTGGAAGATGCTGGTGGATTCTGCCTATCTTCAGAACTTCGAGAAACTGTCTCCTGAACTCCCAAAGAGTCCTCTGTGGGGCACTTTTGTTGATCGGATGCTCCTTAAATGAACAGATTTTAACCTATCAACCAGTGACTTCCAGTCCACACATTATGCATGACAGATGAAACTTTCTACCTAGGATGTTATGTGGGCCTGTATTTATCAATTCGTATTTTAAAAAGGTATTTCTTGTAGGTAGGTTTTATCTTTAACGATATAAGTGATTAAGGGCTGAGAGGGACACATGGGAGATAGAATACTATTTGGTCTAAATTTCAAACATTTTTGGAAGAGCCCAACATAAATACGCCATCTAGTATTTCCCTTCTTCTATCCTTCACATACCATTTTCTTTGAGGGTTTTACTAGAAAATCATCTTTGGATTTACTCAGATCTAAGAAATGTATTATCATCCCTAAGCTATTATCTCATTTCCTTTCTGGTTGTTATTGTCAGTTGTTATTTGGAAGAATATGTGAAGTAAATTTATAACTAAGTTGAAAATAGGTATTCATATAGATCTGTTTCTTAGGAAGAAAGATGCTACTGTAACCATAATTTAATATGATTAAGTTTATATTATAATTTAACCACTACTGGTTGTTAAAGCATCACTGTTAAAATGCATAGCTATGATAAAAATTAGGGACTCTAAAAAAAACCAACTTAATAATTTTTATCAAAATGTTGTATTTTTCTTTTAAGCCCATTCCTACTTAGCTGAACACTATATTATTAATATTTAATATTTATGTGAGAATACTGCCCAAACCTGCAATTAAAATAAATATTTGATTAATGAGCCATTGATGAAAGTAACAGCGGAATTCAACCAAGTGTATTTGATTTGTTCTCCTTTCCCATTCTCTCTTTAGTGAGAGGGTGAAACACTCCCTGGGCCACCCGCCCCCCATCCCATATATACATTTCTCTGCTGAAATTCCACAACACAGGGACAGAAAATTCTGTCCATCACGCAGGGTAGAGGAGGAAACGAAGCAGTCTGATGCTGCAGCAACTTGACCACAGAAAACAGCCATCCTGTTAGATTTCCAACAGGTCACACTCCTCCCCAACGACCCCAGTCATAAACTTTGTATGAGCTGCAATCAGTGTTACAGTTAGCCAGAGACAAGTCAACTTCAGAGCCCATCAGAAAGGATGGCACGGCTTGGGGTTCTTTGCTCTTGCTTTTGCAAAACAAGAGACAATGAAATCCTTCCATAATTTAGGAATTAGGCATTAATGAGATGATAGTCTGGGCCGCCGTAGCTTCCCTTCCTCTAAACTTCGATGACCCCAGAAAGCCTTCCTGCAGCTACTGTGGACGCCTCAGGGGCCCAGAGGAACTGGGCTGGAGTTTTCCTGAAGGATGCACCACTTCATTGCAAATACTAATCTTAAAATGAGTCTTCTAATAGGCACCTGTCATCTGGCACTAGGGAACAACAACAACAAAAAACGCGTGTGAAAGAAAAAAGTTTAAAAATAGACTTGTATGAGGAAACGTTGGAGGATATTAATTTCAAAGGGGACATGTGCACATGACAGAAAAGAACCTCTGCTTGGCTAATAGGGCGCCTCTGCCCTCCCCACATCCTTCCCGCGATGATGGTAGTTGGTGTTTGAGTGGTACGGTAACAGTTACACACTCAAAGAGTTAAAATATAAGCCTTAATACATGACTGTTTTTAAACTGTAATGTCCTTATAACGCAAGTTCTTATCAGAGGTCTGCACTGCACTTGGCAAACAAGACGTTCTACCTTTTAAACAAATAATTCACTAGGTAATTAAATTCAAGTGAGATTACTCTAATTAAATACACACTGCTGTTGAATCATAATTTCTATGTGGTCTAGTTAAAGATGAGCAATCTCTTATCCCCGACCGAAAAAAAAAAAAAGCTTTAGAAGAATTCCCTGGTGGCTGGAAGAATAGATGTACTCGCACTGCACAGAGGTCATTTCAAGAAGAGAAACTACCAGGACCTGGGGGTGGAGGTGAGGTTCTCCTGCCTGGGGATTCCCGAGGTTTTCGGGCTGTTAGCTCTGGGTTCTGTGTTGAAAGGCTGAGGAACCCCACAGGAAGTCGCAGCGACCTACCTCCTGCGCTAGTTACGTGCACGCGCGCACAGCCGGGCGTCCGGGGCGCGAGCCTAACGCAGGGTCCCCCGCGCCACCTAGGCCCCACGCCCAGGGCGCGCCGGAGGCCAGCGCCGGCCCAGGAAACCCAGGACTCAAGAAAAATGAAAAGTCACTTTGTCCCCCACGCCGTGCTCGGCCCGCCTCCCTCTAATGGCATTAGGAGCCGCCGCCACCGAGGCGCTCCGGGGGCGCAAAAGTCCCCTATGGCTTTGATCTGCGCCTCTCGGCTGCCGAGAGCTGACAGTCGGCTGCGCGGCCGCCCGGCTTTCATTTGTCATACATGCGCTTCTCCGTGTTCCCGAGCAGGCAGCTACACCTGTACTGCGAGAATTTACATCGCCGTGCTCCGGGATGGCACTGATTTGGGACGGGTGAACTACAAGCACAAACTAATTAAAAACTGCATAATGGCGCCCTACAGGAACACAGGAGAAAAACAAATAAATACAAGTGCAGCTGGCACGGCGATCGCACCTCTGCCCCCGCGCAACCGTCTGGTGACATCAAATTATAAACCCTGAAAACCCGCACACCACTGCCGTGGCTCATATTGGAGGCCTAACGGGAACAATCTGGTTAATTAAGGGGAGGTTTATAAAATATTTACGTGTGTGCGCACGCATGTAATTCACTTCCTCCGACACTCGGGGACGGCGACGTCGCGACACTCCAGGCCGGGCCACTGTGGCCCATTTGTCTACCCTGGGAAACGCAGGCCGGTTGGGGAGGCTCCGGGCGCCGGACCGCGCTTCGCCCTCCCGCCCGCCGCGCTCCAGGGAGCCAAGCCCCCAGTACATCCAGACACTCGTTCTGCATGGCAGACCGTGCGGGGCACTGCCCTGAGCATGTCACCGTCCCGCGTCCTTTGCCTCTGGGCGTTTTGCTCCCCTGGTTTTCCTGGCGTCTCCTCCGCGGGCCCCCCCTGGGCTACTTCTGCCCAGGCGCGCACGTCTCGCCGTTGGGTCTCCGCAGTCCCGCGCGCTCAGGGCTTTAGCTGGGTGCTACTCTTGGCCAGGAGGCACCAGGGGTGTCCCCGGTCGGCCCCCCGCGTGGGTCTGAGCGTGCAGCGGCAGGAGCGGGCAGGACCGGCACACAGGGATCGGGGTCGAGAGGGCCGCGGCATCACAGTCGCCGGCCCGACCCACCTCCTGGCCTGGCGCCCATGGGCGCCCGGGTTACAGCTGGGCGCTCCGGAGAGGGTCGCAGCTGCCCGGGACTGTTTGACACTCGCCTCGCTGTCGCCAAGCGGGGTGGCTTTCTGGCTGGATCTCGCTGGAGAAACTAAGTCTTAAATGAGTGTTTAACAAGACTCAAAAATCAGGGTGCGAGCTTCGGGGCGGGTGGACGGGCCGTAGTCGCGAGGCGCGGACCAGGGTCAGGCCGCCCCGCCCTGCCACCGAGCTGCGGCCCAGCGCTGTAGCCCTGGCATCTGCAAAGTAAATAATGGCCATTTTGAAAGGCAGGCGATGAGGTCAAGGCGACGACGGCTGCATCCCCGAGTCGGATCTGCGTCGCCCGGTTCTCGGCGCCAAAGGCAGGTCTGTGATGGCTCCAGGGAGTGGGCTGTTTCCCCACGAGCTTCCTCCTCTTCTTCAGAGACCTAGGTCAGCAACGCTTCAAAATCGGTGGAGAATTATTTCGGAAGAAAGGAAATTGTAAATGAGGATGCCGTTTGGTTGGTTTAATCTCATCCTTATGTAAATATGTGGGGGGCAGGGGGAGGGAAAAGAGCTGGATGAACTTTTATCGAGGGGCTGGGGAAAGAAAAAGGACACGATATTTTTCGGATTGGTGATAACGATTCCTTCCTATTAGAAAACTAGCACCGCCCACCCCCAATAATGAAAAGGAGCGAGTAAACTTTCCATCGAGTTGGCTCAAACGCGCACCGTGCATCAGTACCTCCGTCCCCCGCCCCCCGCCCCGTCCGGTACACAGCCCCGGGCCCTCTCTCGCCCGCCCACCAGAGTCACCTCCCTCCGGAGCCTAGTCTGCACACAAGCGCCGTGCACACACACACACACACACGCACACACACACGAGTGTACCCAGAGGCCCACGTCCCAGCTGCGGCGCGCAGAGGGTCCGGGCCTTCCAGCCAAAGGGTCCCGGCAACTGCCCCTGCTGAGCTCCGCGGGGTCGCGCCTGCGATGGGGCCAACTGCCGCGGGTCCCTGAGTGGGGGTCCTTACTGAGCACAGGGCTCCCAGACCCGAGCCAGGACACCGCCCGGGCGGAGCTCCACTTCGGCCGCGCAGCGACCCCTAAGGTCTGGCTTTGCACCGTTCCCAGGCCCTGCCTCCGGCTCAGTGAAGACCGGTGGCGACAGGGTCGGGGGACGCTCTGGTCGGCGAGGCTTCCAGACCAGTGGCCCGGCCTGCCTGAGCAACCCCTTGCGAGGCGGGGACGGTGGTTGAAGATCTGAGAAGCGGGTCTCTCCCCAGTCACCCATCCTGAGCAGCAGGGCCCCAGGCCGTCGGTTTTCGACAGCGGGGCAGCCGAAGCCTCGCAGCCTGTGTACCCCTCCGGTGCCCGCGGGTCCGGGCGCAGGACCAGGCTGGTCCGTCTCTTGACCCCGCGCCTTTTGGGCCACCAGAGTGACAGCCCTGGACATCAGAGGGCTTAGGTGGTGCACTGGGCCGGCCTCTTTGGGGAAAGTTCTGGATCCATTAGGCGGTTATTTAAGTCAGCCCGAGGTCCGGGCACAGGGCCTGCTGTCTTGGCTCAGGCACCCTGGGCCTTCCTGGGCCCTCCTTGACCGCTTGATGATAAAAATGAGTAGAGGGCTGGTGGGAAGACGTCGAGCCAGCAAGTCTCTAGATCCTTCTCTGCCCCTCCCCCTCTCCACGATGGGAAGCAGATTTCCTCTTTTTTTAATTTTAATTTTTGTCGACGTTGCTTCCTAGTTTTCCACGTGCAAGTTTTGGGGTAAAGGGCCAAGGAGAAAGCAGGGAAGAGATGGGGAGTGGTGGTTGCCAGGCTCCATTAGGATCCCAGCACCTGACCCCTCAGGGAAAGAGAAAGGCCACAGGCACCTCTCCAGGGCTCCCTGGGGGCAAGGCCACAGGCCTTTCTGGTACTAGTTCCCCCATCACCTCCTTATCCTCAGGCACCATTTCTGGTGTGCCATTCCCACTCATCTCCCAGGTGCCTTCAGGAACCTACAATCACTTCACGACCAGAAAGGAGGTGGCACAGACCAGGCACAGCGGGTGGCACTACTGGGCTGGTTGAGGGTCAGGACAAAGCCTGCTGCCCTGTCTCCCTCCATCTCCCCCCAGGTTGTGAGGGCTACAGTGTGATGGGAGTCAGGGTGGGCTGTTGCAGGTAGGAGGTGGGCAGGTGATTCATCCCTGTGGCTGAATCTTGACACTATTTTCTCTGGGCTTACATTCCACCTGGTTCTCCAAGTCACACAAGAGGGCTTATCTCACCTGTATTTACCTGTCACCGTGAAATGTGACACTGGAGTTTGCTAAACAGGACAGCGGTGGGGATGGCCAGTCGGTTTGTTTTGGGGAGAGGGAGTTGGGGGAGAGGAAGCTGGGCAGTGCAGGGTGGTGGGCTGGGCAGCAGGAGGAAGCTGTGGTTAGGGGCTTGCCAGAGCAGGACTGACCACCTGCGACCCCCCAGAAGCTGTCAGAGCAGAAAAGGAGCCCAGGCAGTTGCACGGGGTTTCTGGCGTGAGCAGGGACTGGTTAGTGGGGTGGGGGTAGGGGTTGGAGAAGAGGGAGGACGTTATGAACAGGAAGAAAACCTGACTCTGAACACAGAAAATAAAGCCTGATTACACAGCTGGTAATTAGTAATTACTATTATGGGCGTTATTGTCGCTAATTATAGGTGGTGGCTCTGTGACTGTCCTCAGGCCCCCAGATGGGGGAAACGGGATCTTTCCTGATGCTCGGGGAGTCCTTGGACCTAGTAGGTTGGGGCCGCTGGAATAGGGAACTAGAGGATGGTGATCGGGTCGGTGTCCAGGGTACAGGTGGCCCAGATCACCAGCATCACAGCATTCTGGGGGCATGGCCTCAGTTCTGTTGCCCCAAACGGCCCCCAAACGAGGCCACCACCCAGGTCCCTGGATGAAATTCCCGCCGGGTTCCGCGTGCCCGAACGCAGCAGCAGGGAGTACACGCCTGGCGCTGGCTGCAGCTTAGGAGATGGAGCGCAAAGCGGCCCCGGGAGGCCAGGCAGGTACCCTGGGTGCGCTCCCCCCCTGGCCTCCAGGACCAAGCCACTGAGCGCAGCGCAGAAGCGGCCTGCCCGAGAGGTCCAGGGCACAGGGAGGCGAGGAGGACCTTGCCCTCGGCGTCTGCGCCCCAGCCCCACGGGACCCCAGGCAATCCGGAGCCACCTCCCAGCGCGCGCTCTGCCCGGCCGGGTCGCTCGCCGCTCTTCTGGCGGGGGGAGGAGAGGGAACCCGGTGCCCGGCCTGGTCGCGGCGCCGCCTCGGGCCGGCGCGCTCCACACAAGTTTACTTCCTGCCTTTGCTCACCTAGTGGGCAAACGAGGGGGTCCAGGCCAGGCTGGCCTCTCCCATCGCCGGGGTGGGGGCGGATTGCTTCCCTCCCGGCCGCAGTGGTCCTTTCTCCGCAAAGAAAAATGGTCCTTTCCCCTCACCCCCAAGAACCGACCATCTGCTTCCCCCAAGCTAGTGGCTGCCCAGCTGGGGTTGCCCTTTCTCAAAGTTTTCACAATTGGAAAAGCCTGCAGGGATCGGACGCTTCCCGCTTCTCCAAGTGCAGCGAGGCCAGCCTAGCCCCTGCCTGATGACCTGTCAATACCTAGTGGGGGCCACGGGGACGCCACGCCCGCGTCGGGGTGTCGCTCCACGCCGGTTTCGTGGCACTTCCGCCAAAGATGACCCGGGGAGCCAAAGGCAGCATGGACCTCGGAGGAGAGGCCGCTCCCCGCCGGCTGTCATCGCGCTCCCGCCCGCCCCTTCCCCGCCGCCCGAACGGTGGAAAAGCAGGCGCCGAGGTGTTTTTTGTGAGCAAGCAGGACACACCTCGGCTGCGAAACGGCCAGCTGCGGTGTCCGACAGCTGTAAACCTGCGTCGACAGGTTGTCAGACAGCCCCGGGGGCCGGCGGGGAAGGAGCCCGCGGCCTTCGGGCCCGCACCCGTTGCCCGGCCGCTCGCGCGGCCACCGCGGGAGGAGGTGGCCCGGCCGGCGCTGGGCACCACGTGCTCGCCGGGAGGGGCGGGAGCAGCCGGCGAGGGCGGGCGGGAGGCAGGGAGGGGGCAGGAGGGGAGCCGGGGGCGGGGCCAGCGCTCAAGGGGATGCCAATCAAAGCATCAACTTCAAATTGTGTCTGAAAGCCCCGCCGCCGAGCGGAGGGCGGCCGCCGCAGTCGGCGCGCGATCGCGGATCCGGGCGCAGGCGGGAGCCGGGCGCCAGCGAGCACCCGGCCGAGGAGCAGCCACCGGCCCCCGCCTCCGGGCCGGCCCGAGCGCGCCCGGCCGGCGGCCCGCTCCCCAAACCGCGCCTCCCCCGCCCCCTGCGGTTCCCCCCCTCCCCGCCACCCTTTAATACTTGCCCGCCGCCGCGCCGCCGCCGCCGCCGCCACCGAGTCCGCGGACATGTCCTTCCCGCAGCTGGGCTACCCGCAGTACCTGAGCGCCGCGGGGCCCGGCGCCTACGGCGGCGAGCGCCCGGGAGTGCTGGCCGCGGCTGCCGCGGCGGCCGCCGCCGCCTCGTCGGGCCGGCCCGGGGCGGCGGAGCTGGGCGCGGGCGCGGGCGCGGCCGCCGTCACCTCGGTGCTGGGCATGTACGCGGCGGCCGGCCCGTACGCGGGCGCGCCCAACTACAGCGCCTTCCTGCCCTACGCCGCGGACCTCAGCCTCTTCTCGCAGATGGTGAGTGAACCTGGCCTGCTCGGCGCCCCGCAAGCGGCCCGGGTCCCGGGGCCCGGGTCCCGGGGCAGCTCGGGGAGCGGGAGGCGAGAGCGGGCGCCGGATCGGCCCTGCCGGCTGGGCCGAGGAGGTGGTGGCCGCGGGCGCTCGAAGAGGCCGGCCGGGAGCGGCCCCGCCACGGGCCCCGGGAAGCCGGGAGGTGGGAGGCTCGGGCTGCGCAGGGGGTCTTGCTGGGAGTCGGCAGGCCGCGGGAGCAGGCCCGGGGCGCGCGGCCGGCGCTGGAGGTCGGGGCCAATCTCGCCCGGCGCCCCTGGCTCGGTGGCGGCGGGGCGGCTCGGCCCGGTTTACCCGGACGCCCCTTCCCGGCCCGCGGGCCCCGTTGGCGCGACCATTTCAGCGTTTGGGCTGAGCCAGGGAGACTCGATTTTCTCCCTCTTTGGAAGGGCTCTTGCAGTTGTATCTGAACCCTTTAAAGCGTAGTAGAGGCGGTCAAAATAAACCTAACAATGGAGATCCGACAGGCCGAGGGGTCTCTTAGAGGCTTGAGCGCAAATTTGAAATTAAACAAAAAATGAAGGCGAAATAATTGTTGGCGTCTGAAACGGTGTTTGCTTTGACTTTCGTAAGTTGCCAAAGTTTTCATTTCATTTGCACCGAAAGAAAAGCACTTTTCTTCCTGCGTTGCATAATGGAGGATTGAAGAGAGCGGTGTCCCTGGGCTTAAAATAAATGCTGTCCTCTTAGGCTCCTGCCCCAGTGGGTGTCACATGGAGGAGTCGGGGGCTGCAAATTTCATGCTCCGCGGGGCCGTTGATCTAAAGGGTCCATTTTCCTAGGTCTGACTGCAAAGTCTGCCTTAAACTTCGGGCTGCTGGGAATGGCTCGCCGGGCGCGCGGGTCGGGGAGGCAGACCCCTCCTGCACTGCTGCCCGCGGGGTCACGCAGTTTGCGAGGACCCCCCCCCCGCCCACCCACACACCCCCGCCACGTCTCCCCACTCCGCGAAGAAGAGACAGGAAATACATACCCGACAATAGTAAAGGAGCAAAGCGGCCGGTGTGTTTTCCTGTAACTTTTCTTGTAGTTTTGAAAAGAAAGCCTATTTCTCTGAAAGCGGCCCCAGCTGCCTTTCAGATCGGTTGCTATCAAAAAAGATCAGCTCCCATTTTGTTCTGGCGGCCGGGATGCAGGGGGAAGCGTTGAGAGATTTACAAGGTATCCTTTCAAAAAGAATTCCCAGCAGAGACGAGGCCGAAATGTCTTCCTTACAGTTACAACGAAAATAATTAGAAAAGTGCAAAGTACATTTTGCAAAGATTAGGCAAAAACGAAATCTGGCCGGAGAAACCTTGTCTCTGGGCCTCGACCACCGAACTAATTTGTCAAAGAAATCTTCTGCTTTTTGCAACTTTCTCCAGAGTCCCGGTTCCCCTCTCTGCTAACACAACAACTCGACAATTTTTACATGGAGGATTATAATTTTTTTACAGAAATTTTGAATACAGATGTGTGCCAGTTGGGAAACCCGCGTGCGTTTGTAGGGGAGGGGGGCCTCTATGGCGAGGATCTGCTCCCATTGTAGTGAGGTTGGGAAGGGAGATGCTTGCTTTTTTTCTCTTTTAAGGAGGGGAAACTATATAGAAATCCAACCACCCCGCCCCCAAAGGTAGATGTACGTGCGCATGTGTTTCCTCCTGGTCTCCTGATGCTTCCTGGAAAGGAAGCCTAAATCCAAACCCAAATTCTAGGTCTAGGTTTCCAAGCCTTTACGGTTGGGGATTTGGAAGTCCAAAAGATAAAATTGTGAGTGAATGTCTATCTGGGCAATTTATGGTAATAATGAGGCCTAATGAGGTTGTTAGAAAGATAAAATGTTATTTACCAAAAAAACCTGATGGGATAATTTGACTTGCTGTGTTTTACTACCGATGATAAAAAGAATATTGATTGCAAATAAATCACGGCCTCTAAATGCCTTGCAAACAGTTTGTGCTTGCTTGCTCCTGATCAAAGTCAAACTTGAGAGATAAAGTCTCCGAGCAGAGGCCTAGGAAACAGTTCTGCTCAGCGCGGTGGGTGCTCAGGGCCCTCCCGTTAATGTTTTACCGGATAAACCCTCTCTTTGTATTTAAAAAAAACAAATGGTGTTTTTGTTATTGTTGTTGGTGATGGCCAGGATTAAAATTTTAAATTACCTGTCACCCACTGTAGACCTTTAAGTGCGGGGCGGGCGAGCCATTCTATGCAGGTTAATTTGGGAGCTAAAAGGAGTGTGCTTTCATTTTAAATTGCTGGTGGATTTGGACTCTCGGAAAACTCAGGATGGTTTATTTTGTTTGACCCCCTCAGGGTCAAAGGGAGGGGGCCTGGGCTCTTGGTTCTCTACGTTTGGAGAAACTGTTTTATCAGCCTGGTTAAAATGTTTTCCCCTCTAGCGAGTGTGAGATAAACTTGGACACCCGGGCTTCTGGAGTTGTTTTGGGAGGTGGGGCTGGGGGCCCTGCGGGCGGCCTAGGGAAATCCTAGGGGCTGCGGCTCCCGCTGTGGTCTTCTAGAGATTCTAGGATTCTGCAACTTTTCTTGAGTGACAAAAATATCTCCATGATTGGTGGAAGGGCAGTTTCTGGAGGCAGCTTCTGGTCTGACCCCCTCTTCCAACCCGGGTGGTGCATTAGGACTAGGCTTCCCATTCTGGAGCCGGCGGGAGCGTCTGCCTCCCACTTTCCCAGTTTGGGGAACTCATCTCTCTCTCTCTCTCTCTCTCTCTCCCTCTCTCTCTCTCTCGCCCCCTGCTTTCTCTCTACTCCCTCGCTGGGCCTTGTGGCTGCAGGGTTCACAGTATGAGCTCAAGGACAACCCCGGGGTGCACCCCGCCACCTTCGCCGCCCACACGGCGCCGGCCTATTACCCCTACGGGCAGTTCCAGTACGGGGATCCTGGGAGGCCCAAGAACGCCACGCGCGAGAGCACGAGCACCCTCAAGGCCTGGCTCAACGAGCACCGCAAGAACCCCTACCCCACCAAGGGCGAGAAGATCATGCTGGCCATCATCACCAAGATGACCCTCACGCAGGTCTCCACCTGGTTCGCCAACGCGCGCCGGCGCCTCAAGAAGGAGAACAAGGTGACGTGGGGCGCGCGCAGCAAGGACCAGGAGGACGGCACTCTCTTCGGAAGCGATACCGAGGGGGACCCTGAGAAGGCCGAGGACGACGAGGAGATCGACCTGGAGAGCATCGACATCGACAAGATCGACGAGCACGACGGCGACCAGAGCAACGAGGATGACGAGGACAAAGCAGAGGCGCCGCGCGCGCCCGCCGCGCCTGCCGCCCTCGCCCGGGACCAGGGCTCGCCGCTGGCGGCCGCCGACACGTTCAAGCCCCAAGACTCCCCCCTGGGCCTGGCCAAGGAGGTCCCGGAGCCCGGCAGCACGCGCCTGCTGAGTCCGGGCGCCGCGGCGGGAGGCCTGCAGGGCGCGCCGCACAGCAAGCCCAAGATCTGGTCGCTGGCCGAGACGGCCACCAGCCCCGACGGCGCGCCCAAGGCCTCGCCGCCTCCCGCCGGCCATGCGGGCACGCACGGGCCCCCCGCGGGCGCGCCGCTGCAACACCCGGCCTTCCTGCCCAGCCACGGACTGTACACCTGCCACATCGGCAAGTTCTCCAACTGGACCAACGGCGCGTTCCTCACGCAGGGCTCGCTGCTCAACGTGCGCTCCTTCCTGGGCGTTGGCGCGCCCCACGGCCCGCACCTGTCCGCGCCGCCGCCGCCGCCGCAGCCACCCGTCACCGTGGCCGCGGGGGTGCTCCACGGCGACAAGGCCTCGTCCCGCAGCAGCCCCTCGCTCCCAGGTACAGCGCCCCGGGACGTCCGCCCTGCCCCAGGCCAGTAATCCGGAGCCCGGGCGATGCTGGGGATGGAGGGGAGCTCTGGCCCCGGAGGGTGAGAGGCGGTGACCGCTGAGCTCGGGGTTGAGCAGTAATCCCTGCCTGAATTCAAGGAGCGAGGCCACAGCCCTCCGGCTCTCCCGAGAAAGCTGAGCTCTACCCGCTGGCTTGTCCCGGGGGAGGCAGGGAGGTTTCCCTGGAGACACTTCCCAGGGACGGGGCGAGGCGGGGGGGGGGGGGAGGAGGCCTGTGCCCCTCTGCGGCACCCCTTTCCCCCACTGTCTCTCGGCCCTAACGCTCTGCCTCTTCCCCTCCCTCGCAGAGAGAGACCTCATCCCCAGGCCGGACTCGCCGGCACAGCAGTTAAAGTCGCCCTTCCAGCCCGTGCGCGACAAGTGAGTGCCGTTGGTGTTTACCTCTGGGTAGGGGCGAGGGGGATTCGGGGGCCGGAGGCTGAGCAGTGGCAGGCGGCAGAGGGGTCGCGTAGTTAGCGTGGCTGGGGCGCTGTCCACCAGCCGGGCGCCCGGGCCAGCGTAGTCCGCCCCGGTTTCTCCCGAGCCGGGAGCCTCGCGGGGGCAGGTCACGCCGCCCCCCAGGCGCTTGGCTGGCAGCACCGGCCATGCTGGGTCCCAGCTTCCATCCACTGACAGCGCTGTGTTCTTCTTGTCTTGCTGTGTTTCCCCTGCAGCTCGCTGGCCCCGCAGGAGGGGACGCCGAGGATCCTAGCAGCCCTCCCATCAGCCTGATCCAGGGTCTTCTTTTACTTTTGCGGGGGGAGGGGGGAGAAGTTCGGGAGGGAGGGGGTGAGGGAGGAATCAAGACAAATATTTCAAACTGGTGTAAAGGGCAAATCTGGCAACGAAGTCAAAGACTCCCATCCATCGCTTTCTGCAGAAAGGGGCTCGTCCAGCCCGAGCTCGCGTCCAGGCAGCCCGGCCTCTGCCCGCCGCCCCGGGGGGCCGTCACCGTGCTTCGGGCGATTATCAGTTCGGTAAATGCCCCCATGTGCTTCTGTCTTTCTTTTTTTTTTTTTCCTTCTGTATATAGAGTGATTTCAGATTGTAAATAGCGCGTCAGCGAACCTGTCTAAATCATATATTTTTGTCTAATAAACTAAATGAAATGATGGCCACTGCTCCTGCTGCTGTGTGTGGCTGGGTGTCGCTGGGGGCGTCCTCAATCCTGGAATCAGGAATCCTGGCATCGTGGCAGGGCTCTAGTGCCTGTGGCTGGGGAAAGAAGCTCCGGGGGAGTTTCCACCCCAAAGGCGGGTGCTTCTCAGTCTCCTGATCGGTGTTGCATTTGTTAATGTCACCAGGTCAATCCTTGTTGGCAGTTCAGTTCTTTCCAACTCTTACACATTTATCTGGACACGCTCTTCTCAAGACATAAATGAGTTCGATTTTAGGCAGTTTATAAAACGATTTTTTGAAGTGGGCAACGATGGGGGAAAAGTGAAAAGAATTTCCAATCCTCTCCCCAAAGGAGGACTTCGTATTTGAAATCAGTTTATAACCAGTTGTCTCAGCGGTGCATCGTGGCGTCGGGGCGTTTCATAGGTAGAATGAGGACATAATGGAGTATGAAATTTTGCTTTCAGTGTATTTTTTAGTTATTTGGCTAAATCACACGTGGAGAAATTGGAATTTTTTTTTTTTTACTCTCCTGCCAGGGATGCAGCTCCGTGGTTCTCTGGGCCTGTGAGCGACGGGGCTGCAGTAGTGTGTGTGGGTGACAAAGAGGGGAGCGGGCTTCGGTCTCCCAGGGACGCCCCTTTAAACTCATGCGCCCTGCACTGGGCGCACCCAGCGAGCGAGCCGAGGAGCCAGTAACGCCCAAATGGCCGCTGGGCTGGAAGGTAGCTGGAGTGATGGTAGGAAACAAGGCAGAAGGAGCCTGCCCGGAGCCTCGGGAAACGCACTGGTCAGGACTGCGGGCCGTGGGGCGTGCGGAGCTGGATGCATAGCCTGCACTTCCAGAGGGTGCAGGACCCTTGAATTGGTGAACACCGCGAAAGCAGGCTTTGTAAAACTGCCAATGAGGATGGGGGCTGCGGAGATACCCGGCCCAGTGGGGAGGAGGCCGAGTCCCCGGGGTCGGACAGGACCTCCCCCACCCCGAGCCGAGCCCCAGATTCGCCCTCGAGACCCTCGGGACCCGCTGTCCCGGGGCCGCTCGCGGCGGCGAGGGACGCGGCTGCGGGAGGAGAAAGCCGGGCGCGGCCGGCTGTCCCTGGCTCCTCTGCGGCGAGGAAAGGGGCGCTCGTGCCCAGAACCAGCGGGCGCCACCCACCGGACCGCCGCCCCCCGCGCCCGCGTCCTTCTCCAGCGCCTCCCCCCGCCGCCATCGGTCTAGAGGAAAAGGTCCCCGCTTGCCGCCCCAGAGGCGGGAGGAAGCGCGAAGGGGCGGCCGCGGCAAGCGTGGCCCGACGGCACGTCGGGGCGCGCGGGTGCGGAGCGTGGAGCCGCCGGAGAGCCGGGCCGCGGAGCCGAGCCGAGGGCCGGCTGGCGGGCGGCGGCCGCGGTGGAGCCGCTTCCAGTCCGAACGGACGTGCTCGAGGCGCCCTCTATGGGCCGCAAGCGGAATAGGGCCCTGGTGGAGGCGTCAATCTCGCTCCTGGGGTAGGGCCCCAAATCTGGGGGTCCTTGGCTTTGGGGGTACTGTGGACGCGAGCCTCGAATTATGTTGGAGGGGCTTCCTCTGTGTTCTAGAGTGCCACCCACTTGTTTGAAATCGGGAGTGTGTGTTGCTGGGCCTACTGTGTAGGCTGCTGGCATTTGGGGAGAAGGGCTAGGACCAGGCTCCACTCCGGGTGTTCGCGTTGTCCCCAGGGACCCTTGCCGATTCAGAGAGGAGCTCCTGGCCTGTCCTCGATGCTAGGACTGCAGGGGACAGTGCGGCCCTCCGCTCCCCATTCCAGAGCTCTGGAACAGAACCTTGGGTCCCACCCTGACCTCTGGGACCCGACGACTCCTGTGTTCTTGGGAGAGTGCGCGCCGCCAGATGTTAGAGGAGCAGTGCTCTGCTCCTCTGATGAGGAAGTGCGTTCTTGGCCCACAGACAAGCTGTTCCGGCGACCAAAACGTGCGGGGAAACCCCTTCTGAGCTACTGCAGGAAGCAGCAGGTGGGATTCAGGTGGGCTATGGCGTCCTCTGCCCCTGGCCCAGTTCCACTGTCTTTACCCCTAAACCCCAGAATCAAATAGGATGGTCCATGCAGGTGTTTCTGCTTTCAACCCATATTTCCATTATTTCTTTCTATCCAATACGTTTGGGACCCCTGGATGCTGCCGCCCAGGTGGCTGAGCCACCGGGGGGGTCTGAGGCCTCAGAACCCTGTGGCCTAGAAGTCGTGAAGGGTCCGTGCCCCACTCCTGGGGACCAAAGCTTTACTGCAAAGAAATCAGATTGCCAGCCTCAGAATAATTTTCCTCCATTGAAGAGCTAGACATGAATTTTTAATTGAGCATTGAAAAGCATTTGTGTCCTTTGTGTGCTGCTTGTTTACATCTTTCCCAACCACTGCAGCCACCTAAGGGTGTGCACGCCTAGGGGTGTGCGATGCCCCACAGGGAGGTCCTGATGAACCCAGTGTTTCAGCACCTGAAATATCTGGGAGCGCACATAGAAACCCCCTTCTCTTTAAAGCCAAAGTGGAAGTTCTTCTGGAACTTTCTGTGTGAACAGAGGTGCTCTCTCCCACCTTCCCCTACCGGTACCCAGCACAATTTCAGAGGGTGGCAGTAGCCCTGTGAGGAGGAGACTAAACCTGAAAATGGGTAAGGGTGAGGGATGTCCACTGGATTAATGCTGGCAACTTGGCCTCCCTCCTCCTCAGGGACCAGGTTCCCATAGAAAGGGTACCCCGTGTCCGGGACAGCAGACTGCTGTCTTTATTAGGTCTTATTTTTGGGGAGAGGGTAAAGAGGAAACCCGATTTGGAGACCTCCTCTCTGCTCCAGCTCAGGCCGGCAGAGGTGACGGGGAGATGATCCAGGTGTGGTTTTTCTAGACCAGCATCTCCCCTCAGACATTGCTGGTCTGAGGACTTGGGGGGTGGGTGCAGGCCCCATCCCAATCGGTGACCCGCTGGTCTCTGAAATCTCACTGCTCCCACCCTCCTTCCCTCCCTCCCCCGATCAATTATAATCACCAGCACATTTATCTCGCCTGCAATATGGAGAATTCATATTCATATCTCGGTTTTAGTGGCCTGACACTGATTAATGTAATACTCGCCGTGACTCCGAAGGGCTGCCACCCGATGAATCATGCCCTATAAAGTTTCAGTCGTCCTTGTAGATGGGACTGCCGGGGAGCTAGGAAGCCGGAGAAGAGGGAGAGAGGGGGAAAGGAGAGAGAGAGGTCAGGGTGGGCGCACACCCGTGGTGGTGATGCCCTAGGCTGGGCGCTGGTCCTCTTCCCTGTAGTGGAGGCCTTGGCAGGGCCCTGGCCCCTCTGCCCGAACCCCTCTCCTAAGCCGAGGACCCTTTCTGGCCCTCCGGCCCTGGGGTTTCCTGATGGTGCCGGCAGGCCCGGGGTTGCCGGGTGGCCGAGGCAGGGTCAGGCTGGGGCTGAGGCTGCCGGGTGGCTGCTGGGGTTTATGGGGAGATTGGAGCCCAGAGCACTGTCCTGAAAGTGGTGCGGGAAGTGTGCCAGTGGGAATGGGATTTTGCCCCTGGGGCATTCAAGTTGGAGGTCAGAAGGGAGGGAAGGAAGCTAAGCCCAGAGAGGGTTGCTGGTGGGGGGTGGCTTGGCACAGGTTTGGGGTACACAGGCCGTAGGGGCTTGGGAAGCCTGCCCAGCCTCCGGCGGTCTCTGCTCCCCGCCTGGGCTGCCCGGGCCGCATTGCAGGGTCCAGCACTGGGGCATGAGTCAGTCAGTCAGGCACTCAGGCCTCCTCCCAGCGCCCGGAGAGAGGAAGCTTTGGGGACCTGACACTGAGCACGAGCCCTGTGCCTTGTGGTCCCTCGACTTGCCTGGCCCTGGGGTGCTTCCTGTCTCATCTCTCTGGCCTCAACTGGAGGATGCAGCTCCAGGTGGGGGGGTCAGCGGGGGAGGGTTGGCCCTGGGGTGGTGAATCCAGGGTTGGGTGGGCCAGGAGGTAGAACAAGGAGGTAGAGGGGTGCACTCTAGGAGTAGTGACAGTGCCCAGCCACCTCAAGGGGTCTTCTGAACTGGCCTGAAGGGAGCAGGGCCCCCAGGAAAGGTTTCCTGGGCTGCGCCTGTCCACCCAGGGGCATGGGGTGACTGGTCTCTCCAAGTAAAAAGCTCCGCAGCCGTCCCCTCTCAGCTCTGCTGGGGCCAGAGAGCCTGCAGGTCTGCCCCAGCGCCCCTCTGAGCCAGTGGCCCTAATTATAGCTCCGAGCTGAGAGGCCTCAGAAGGTCATCCCACGGGGCCTGCTGGCTGCCTTTGTGCCTCAGCTACTGCAGCTGGATGCATACCCCTCCCTCCCAGTACAGACATCTGAAAATGGGCCCTCTTGGGGCAGCACAGGGGGGACAGAGGGGACCCGGTGGCACAGGGACCACAGGGCCTGGGGCCACAGTGCTTTTAGAGGCTCATGAAAATATTTAATTTCTTTTCAGATGAAAAGAAAAGTTTCTTTTAGGTGGAGGAAAACGTGTCAATAGATACTATCAATATATCCATTCATCTTTGTATCACGCAGCCTTAACATTTCTTTCTTATCATTTGTTTTCAGTGGAGGAGAAGGCCCAGGGCCCATGCAAGTCACCCGGGTAGCACAGGTTGGGGAGGCCCCTGGGGTGGTCGGAAATTCTGGAACTGTCTTCAGTGGGAGGTCAGAGAAGGCGGTGGCCCTGAGCCCAGCAAGGGAGCGGGCAGCACAGCGGGGGCTCTGGGAGGGCCCTCGGGGTGCTCAGGCCTGGTGGATGCCCTACCCGCCCCCTCCAGCATGCCCGCCGGCCCGGGTTGGGCGCAAGTGCAGCTCTTCCTGCGGGCCGCTGTTCGGTTTCTGCAGACGCCGCGGGTGTCTCTGATCCCTTAATCCATTTACCCAGGGGACTGAGCACTGGCGGAATGCGGGGACACAATGACCCGGCTGCACCAGGGGGCTGGCGCACCCACCTACTCCCGCCCCACCGTCCCCATTGTCTGTCCGCAGTCCGCGGGGTCCCGGGCTCAGGGAGCAGAGCGCAGTGGTGGCAATAACTCCGAGACGGTTTACATCCTTGAAACCGAAGGGCATTTTTTTCTTAATTCCTTCTACTTGGAACTGCCCTTTCGAGCGGGGAAGATGCTGTCCGGGTTCCTCCGCGGCGTCGGAGCTCAGGCATTCCGGGGAGGGAGGCCCGGAGGGCGGGGAAGGTCAGGGGGCGACTGCAGACAGAGGGAGCCATGCGGGCTGGCCACTTGCAGTCTTTCCTCCCTGTGTCTTTTCCCGTTTGCTTGTTTGTAGCTGCTGTAGCTTTGCTTGTTACTGAATTTTAAACGTATGGTTAATTGCCGGGTCCTCGGGTAGCTGCGGCAATGTCTGAAAATATTAAATACATCTGCGAGACGGTGGGAAAGAGAAATTAAAAAGGTGCTGGCTGCAGTGAATGTTAAAAAGATCTCACAAGGAAGTGATTAACATTTTTATGAATAAAATTAATCACGCATTAACTCTGCCGCACAGTGCATCTGATAGCCAAATGTGGCCCAGGAAGCCCCTTTCTTACACCCAGGAACTTTGAAGGCCTCCTGGGCCCTCAGCAAACGTCCAACCATTAGGAATTTCACAATATTTATGAGAGGATGTGTCAATAACAGCTATCTGAATTTGAGGCATGGAAAAGAAAACCTCTAAAAATACCACCACCGCTAGCACAGGTAGGGCAAAATTTAAAAAGCAACCACCATTTTTTTTTTTTTTTTTTTTTTTCCTCTCCTTTGGCAAACCCTCAGTCAAAACCAGCCATTTCCATGCTCGGATATATGCTTCTGGGATTGTGTGGACCTGGATCCAGGAGGGCAGCAGGCGGCAATGGGGGAGGGGGAGGCTGAGTCCCAGAGCCTGGGAGGGGTGCTTTCCCCTGCCCTTGTCCGGGGCCCACGGTTCTGGGGAAGTGGATCGGAGTAGAGGGCAGGCCTCCACATTATTAAAATTTCCAGTCTTGCAGATAATCAACTGCGATTTCTCCTCTACCCGAGTCTCCTCTCCCTCCTTTCTAATCTCTTGCCACTGTGGTTTTGGGATTATTCCAGCAGGCTGTACAAAGGGAAGCAAAGGCATCTGAAGTGTCACTCTGCGGCTGTGGCAAAGGAACAGCACTGCCATTTTGTTGATGTTCCCAGCTCATGTGCGCAGCAGAAGGTGGAATCAAAGCAGCGCGTCTCCTCAGTTCTGCACATTATTTTTCCCCACTGTGGCAAATCTCTCCGAGCTCCGTGAACCAAGAAAACCACGGTCCCTGTTTGAGTTGATATATTAATATTTACTGAGGATTTGCAAGGTCGGGGCTAAATGTCAGCAGATTGCTGGGGCAGTCCTGTGGGGAATAATTAACCAAATCTCACAGCAGTTCATCCTCCTAACATCTTTATTAATCTTTTTTTTTTTTCTCCCTTCCCCTCCTGAAAGAGTACATTGAAATATTGCTTTTGCAACCTTAGAGAAGATTCAGAATAAGTAATAGTAAAATACTGTGCTGGTGATGTTTGCTTTGGAGGGTCTCTGGACCCTTCCCTGGCAGGTGTTTGAGGGCAGGGGGGCGCTGATGGGTGAATTACCGCTGAGCAGCTGTGATTTTCACCTGCCCTTCCAACACATTTATCCTGACCAATTTGCCAGACACAGTCCTACCGCTTCCGTGATTCGATCCGAACCCCGGCTATACTGCGCAGGCCACTCTGCAGAGCGAGGGGGCGGCCGGCCGCTGCTTCTGGGGGTCTGCCTTCTTTAGTATGATTATAGGTTACACTTAGAACAAGTTGGACAATTGTCTTTAATAAGCTTCATAATTAGTGTCGGGATGCCTCATTACAAGTCATAGCCTGTAGCAGTCCTGGGCCAAACAGCCCTCTGCAATCTGATTTATTTTTTATCAGGCAGCAGGAGCTGTCTGGAGTTTTTGTTTGTATAATGGGGGCCTGCATCAGGCCCCCAGTGTAAAAATACCACCAGGAAATTAATTGCTTCTGTGTGGATTCACTGCAGATGTGTCCTGTTGATCAGAATGGTATATTTTTGACTTTGCTGTCCTGTGGTGAGTTGTAAAAAAAATAAAATGAAAGCCAGCAATGCAAACATATTAGCATCAATATAGATTCAGTATGGCATAATTGAAAACATGGGGTTTCAGGGGAAGATGTGCAGGGAAAGTTCAAGTTTCTAGTAAGATCGTTTCCCTTCCTGTTCTCTTTCACAGTTTTTTTTTTTTTTTGATTATATATGAATGGATGTATGTATTGCTCCTAAGTGGAACCATCTCTGGGCAGACATGTGACTGGAATGTCAGCTGGTTTCTGGCTGAAAGATCTTACAATAACATAAGCCCTAATGGAGTGGCTGATCTCCTGCCCCGAGCCTGACACCAGGGCCCCTGTTTGAGGTCCATGGTTTGACGCTGTTACAATGGTGCCAGGGAGAGCCTGGGCCGCTCATCCTGGCTCCACCCTGAAGGGGCCTCAGGTGGCTCTGGGTGGGTCGGCCTCGTGTGTGCTCCGCTTTTGCATGTGTGTGCACTTCACGTGTGACTAAGCCATGTGGACAAATCTTTCTCATATGCTCTCTGCGCTGCTCCCTGAGCTCAGGTATAAATAAATACTTTTTCATCAGACCACTAGATCCCCCTACATTCTGATGAAGTTGCAAATGAGTCCTCCAACTTAGAACATTTTAAAGATATTTTTATGCTAATTTGTCCCCGAATTAGAATTTGTCACTTGCATGTCTTATTCTTGGCACTGGACTGTCCGTTGCTGGCGAGTGTATATGGATCACCACGGCTAGGGTGGAAGTGTAGTTCCTCACATCCCTTTGATTTTTCTAGAAGAGTTCCATGAGCTTCGTTTTCCCATTCGTCCTTGTTGAGGCTGTTTGAGGTCAGGACTCTGGTTTTCGTGCTCGGCACCGTATTGGGATGGAGTTGGTCAATTTAACCTCAGCTAACTCAGCAGACTGCACCTTATTTATGTGAGAACAAAAGCAGAAATGAATGCTGAATGTGATGTCATGATAAAGATCACGAGACATTGAGAATTGGGCAGGAAAATAAGTACGTTTCATATACAGAAGAACAGATTGATCTGGGCTCCTGTGGATGCAGCAGGTGCTCCTGCAGAGGCAGCAAGAATCATGGCCACTAGAAACTCTCAGCTGGGGTTTGCAGGGTCCTGTCCATGGGAGGATTCTAGTGGCCGCTCTTGGAGTTCCACATCCCGCTGATTTACCATGGTCTCTTCGGCAGCAAATGTCATAGGTAGGTGTGGTCTCCCTGAAGGAGAGGCCCGTGGACCCCTTGCTTGTCCTGCATGAGAACACGGGGCGAGGCCTGCGGGGCATCACCTCCTGGTTTCCAGATAAAGCCCCGGCGGCTGTGCGGCGATCTGATGGGTGAACTCGGGGAGCAGAGGCAGTGGGGGATCCAGAGAAGGCGCCCAGGGTGGGGTGTGGGTGTGTGTGTGTGAGAGAGACAGACAGGCAGAGACAGAGAGAGAGGCTGAGAGACAATAAGGAGAGATGAAGATCCAGAACCACGTGTCTCCTGCTGGGTAACCTACCCTCCTCCATCCTCTTTCCCAGATACCTCTCACCCCGTTCCCACGGAGAATGGCGCAGCAGGACCCTTAGGGAAACGTGTTCAAAATGCATGTTCCCCAGCAGCCCTTTCCCCATTCCCATTTCAGCAGGCATGGGGGACCGGGTCTTCTGCATTTTAAATCAGGGTCATTCTGAAGCTCAGGTGGAGCCCACACTTGGAGAAACACCCCGTGTATCCCAGGATGCATTGAATTCCTTCCTGTTAAGGAATCAGCCGACAAGGGGCTTGAGTGTCACCCTTCCTGGTTCATTAACCCTTGAGCTGAGTGTGGGACTGGAAGGTTCTAAGCACTGCAGAACCAAACAAATTCATCTTTGGCGGTGAGGGTCGTCCATGCTGTCTGGAGGGCTGGGACCCCCAGGCTGTCGTGTGGTGCAAGCTCTGCCTCTGCACAGGCCCTGGGGAGCCGCACCAGTCACCAAGCACCAGTCTGTGGCTGTGCCAAGCTGCACGGGGACAGCAGATCTTCCCTGACATCCTGCTGCACCCGTGGCCGGCAGGGCCGTTTGTCAACTCCCCACAGTAAACAAGGAAATGATACAATGTTGTCCGTCCCTCTTTAGTGGTGGGAACTTAAGTGTATGGCGGGTCCCGTATTCGTCATGCAATGGCAGCAGCATCTCCTGACCCTTCATCCCGAGGATCTCCCCTCCATTCCAGGGTCGCTGATTCTCCATGCATGTCATTAACCTTTACGTGTGCACAGTGTTTTCTCTTTTTACTCTTCACGCAGTTGAGAGTCAAAAAGTGGATGACACTTGCTCCGGACGTAGCTGAAAGGATGCAGGCGTGAGAGCTTCTCCTCCGATGAACAACCAGGCTAAGGATAAGCTGTTGTTGGAAGCCCCTCTGGTTCCAGGAGTGATGAAGCACTGTGGGCGGCACCATCTGAGTTCCATGGGAGAGCTGGGTGCTGCGCACAGCTGGCCTCCACCCTCAGGGCCAGGAAGCCAAGTGCAGGACCCCTTCCAGGGAAAGAGCCTTGAATCCCCAGCACCTACTTGCCTCCTTGCTTTCCCTCCCCTCTTTGCCCACACTTAAAAATAAAGATAGGAACGAATTTCTTAGCCAAGTTTGAAACCAGCCTCATCTTTAAGGAGTAAAGTTATTTTCTCTTGGCAATTACTTCTTCCCATTTCTCAGAAGGAAAAAAAAAATATTTAAACCATAAGAAAGACCCCAAACTTCCCCAGACATCAAATATCTGTTAAAAAACAAACATCATTTTGATAAGCTAAGTATATATGGATCAGAAGACATGTGGCTTTGGTTTTCCTTAGAAAGCTTACTTTGAACCCCAAATATTTTTAGAAAGTTTGAGGCGTCCAAATGCTGTGCATTTGGGAACACCCAGCCGTAATTTTAAGGGGATGGATTCAATACACATGTTTCTGATCTATTTACAATGATCAGAGTCAACTGCTCGTTTCGAATAGCCTTTGATGTGCAGGCATCCCTCTGGGGCTTTAAAAACCACCCTGCAGTGTCTCTTCCCTCTGACAGCAGAAGGGTCTGTCTTGCCAGAGTTACAAGACCACCTTACCCCTCACTCTGTAGGTCACTTCGGGTCTTCAGCTCCTATGTCTCAGGGAGTATCTAACTCAAAACAATGCCTTTCCCATGTTAGGAACATGTCGTCTTGGAAGGAGAAGTGAGGAAACATCAGGGCAGCCTGCTGTCACTGCTGACCCCTTAGGGGTGACCGTCCTGCATGGTTCAGGTACAGGAAGATGCTCTCTGGACGGTCCACTGGTGGATGGAATTTTGTCGACGTAACTTTCATTTTGGTGAGCAAGGAATCGGTGCTGCGGCCACATGTGATGGTCAAAGCAACTCATGTTAGGGGTAGTTAGAACCTGTCTCCCCATCACGCAGCCTTGAGGAGCTGCTTGCTGCCTTCAGGGTGCCCTCCCATCTGTGTATGAACCACATGCACATACGTAGGCAGAGTGAGAGAACGAGGTGGGTTTGAAATGAGAACTCATGGATGCATTGTCATCTTGGGCCTGAATTAGGATAATCGTAATTCCTGACATTTAGTGAACCATTTCTGGCTGCCAGGCGCTGTTTGTAGTTTACGTGTGGTAACAGATTTAATCCCCTGACAATGCAGTGAGGGGGGATTTACTCTTTGCTTAATTTTAGGGGCCCGGGGACTGGGGTAAGGAATCGCCCCAGAAGCCCAGGGTTCTCACCATGCCTGGCCTGCGGGAACAGTCTAGAACAGGAGAAGCTTCCAGGCTCCTTCCCTGCCTCCCGACCACCCGCCAGCTGTGCGGCTGCCTCTCTGAGGTTTTAGGGCTGTGGGAGCCCCTCTTTTGGAAATTGTCGCATGAGGTGTGCTGCCGTCTGGTAGAACTTCCCCGTTCCGTCATGGACCTCTGTCACCCCCCAGACGCTCCTCTCACCCCTGGGGACAGAGCCGCTCCATCCCAAAGCCAATGTATTTTAGAATCTGGTTGTCATTTTTCTGTCATAAGGAGGCAATGCTATTTCTTCTTAATGTCTTTTTATGCCCAAATGGGACAAGCTGGCATGTCATTTCCCACACTCTGACAGTGGGAAGCACACACTGGTTTTCCATGAATACAGCCATTTGCGTTCTGCGTAAACCAGGGTGTCCGTGGTTCTAAAGAATGAGGGTGCAGTCCGTCCTCTGGATCTCCTGGCTGCCTCCCCCTGAGAGCAAAACTCCTGTCCTCCTCCATGCTCCCCACTCCCCGTCTCTCTGTCTCCCCAAACTTCCGGGGGCTCTTACACACCAGGAAGGGCATTCCTGAAGGGCTGCCGACTGGTTTCAAGGTGTGGCGGGGCCAGAGGGGTGCAGAAAGGCTGGAGGCACGAGTCCCTCCGTTCCCAGGAGGGGGAGGTGATGGCACAGCCCACCCTGGAGATTGTTACCCGCCCCCATGACTGTAACTTACAGTCTGTGATGTGAGGGATCCAGCAACCTTTCTAAACTGTACCTCAATTTTAGGTGTTTATAGCTCAGGAAATGAAGTGTGCATGTCGTGTGTGTGTGTGTGTGTGTGTGTGTGTGTGTGTGTGCGCACATGTGGAGGGGTGGCATGGGGAAGGTGCAGACTAGGAGAGAAGGGTCAGCCTTGCCAACAGCACAGCCACTGAAACCCAGAAACTCTTCCTTGACCTCGATCAGCTGGGGCGGAGCTGTGTTTACCTGGAGAGCGTTTCACATCCCCAGCTTGCTTTGTCCCATATTCATAGACTCGTGGACTCTATCAGGCACAAAAAACCTCCATTTACATGTAGAAGAATGGGTCCCACAAGGTGAAGTGAACTTTCTAAGGACCCACAAGTGGATGGAGAGAAGGAAGGAGATCCAGTGAGGGACCAGGGTGGCCAGTGTGAGCCCACCCTGAGCCTTGTCCTGGAGGATGCTGAGAGGGGAAGAAGCAGGAGGGAAGGCAGAGGCAGAGAGCAGGGGCCGTGGGGACCTGGGTGCAGGCCACAGGGCTTCGCACGCTCACCCTGAACTCTGGAAGAGCCAGGCCAGTGGCCCTCGCTGCAGCGGGGAGGGTGCCAGCGCGGCTGCTTGTCTGGGCTCCCGGCCTCCCCACCCCGCCTCCCGGCCCGACCTCGAGGCTGCTGTTACAACCATCACCAGGGATCCAGGCAACACGGTCTTGGTGCTCTTTGCATGGGAGTGGCTCCACTCCCCTAAAATAGCGAGACTCTAGGAGGTTCTCACTCAAAGAGGAGTTACCGGAACCTGCTGAAATTCACCAGCTAAGAGCAATGACTTGGCTTCTGGATCGATCCCAGGCTTCCTATCTACACGGGTCCCACGCGCTCCCTCCTGCAAGAGAAGCCTGTGCCTGGCCTTCAGCAACCTTGCTTTCTCTGGACTGAGACCTTCTCAGGGGAGGGGGCCTCCCTGCAGAGCGACCCCTCCCCATAAGAAGTGGACCCTGACGATGACGCCTCTACGCCCCTCATCACATCGATGTACGTTGTGCTGAACGGCTTAAGAAGGATGTTCAAGAGCTACCGCGACTTCAGCCACTTCACTTAAATAACAGTTAATTTTGGTGGTGGTGGTGGTGGGGTCGGTGGCCAGGAAGGGGATTGGAATGTTCCAGCAGCCAGTTGCAAGGTACTGAAAGGAGACCCTGAGGCAGGCGGTTCCCGCTGGTGCCCGGGGGCTAGGAGGTTGAGCTCGCGGAGAGGTGTGTGCTGTTGGTGAGTTAAGGACCTCCTTCCAGAGGACGTTTCCTCATCACAGCGTTTATCTTTAGAACGGTCCACAGGCCGTGCATGCACAGCGCACCCACTTCATGGCATCCTCCCCCTAGTATTTGGCTTTCTGGGCCCATGGCAGAAGCATGCTGGGGGTGTCCCTGCGTTTTAAATACCAGCACAGGGTTCGGGGGACCGTGCTGGCTGATTTCCTTCCAGGATGACTGAGCCCTACCGATTTCAGCAGATGTGGCACATTCTATGGTAACTTTCCAAGAGCCTGTGGTGGTTGGCCTTGTTTCTGCTCTGGGGACAGGAAACACACATTAAATGCAATTTGTTACTTGCCTTTCTCGTCTTAGTCCATCAAGAGAGCATTAACCGGCGAGAGAGTACCGTTCCCCAGGGCCTGGGAGGGGGTCTTGCGGGAATTCACGGAGATACAGCATTCCTGTGCGTTTTGGGTTTGTTCCCTCTTTGTAGCAGATGAAATGCTTCAAAAATAAGCACAACTGGGGACTCTGTTCTTCCAAGTTTGGTTTCAGATCCCTCTGGTTAATGCCATCGGTGAAAACAATTAACCTCTGTATATTTCGGGATACAGGCAGGACCTTGTGGAAATCTTATTTAATTATGTGCTATATTAATGTTATATTGATTATGTTATTGCCTGTAAATCCAGTTGCTTAATAAAGCTACAGTCATTTTGCAATAAAGTTGTGTTTGCAATCAATTAATGGGTGTCTGGGGGCAGACAGCTATGTGCAGGGGCTGTTGGCACTAAGAAAAATCGTCCCAGGGCTGAAAACCAGAGGGGCCAGCAGAGAACATCCGTTATTTATGTATACATAGGAATGCATGTAAGTATATGTACATAATTGGGTTAAGTCAAAGGAAAAGCATATACCCCAGGGCACTGATTTTTAGCACATAGATCTGGAGAGTTATGAACGGCTGTCTGTATGGTCGAGCTCTCAACGGCACTGAGGCAGCATCTGTACGTGGGGCAGGATAATGTTTGATTTTAAAAATACAAGTAAATGATAACCGCCAATATTGAGACCATGTGAAGGCAGGGGAACAAAGCATACTTTCATTGTTAATCATGCTGACATCCAAGTCGGAGGAGCACATCTCCCCATTCGGAGGAAATGCCATCACCCCTCTGAAGATCACATCTGCCACTAATACCATTCGGCATGTGGTCCGACTTTTATCTCTCTACCAAAATTTCATGTCATGATTTTTACATCTGATGCTAAATTCAGGTCACTACAAAATAAGTACAACTATTTATTTCTTTCTCGTCCTTTGTGATGTGTCCAAGATGTGTGTCCTCATAACAAAATATGAACTGAATATTGAAGTTTTACGAGTATTTTTTTAATAATACACCATAGCAAATAGAAATTTAGCCATTCCTCAATTCAGGTAGATAACGGATCCTTCCCATAAGTGACAGTGCTGTGCCAATCACATAATGATGCTTACGTAATCGTATTTGGGGCAGGCCGATAGTTCTGTCATGGTGACATGTCTTTGACCGTAAGGGTGATGTCTAAGAGCACGTAATCTTGTGAAGAAAAATGTGATATTACAAGGAAGGGCATATCAGTGACCAGCCTTCTAACTGTCACAGGAGGACCCCAAGGACCCAAGTTCTGGATGACTAAGGCTCCCTGACTCCAGCTTCGGCTCTTGTCAGTGGCAAATAACTTTAAACCACAAAGTGGGACCTCCTGATTCATCTTGCTGTGCTCTGGTCTGCGCCCCGTGGGCTCGTTTGCCCAAAGACCCTTAACTCTGAAAGCTTGGTCCACACCCGTTTCAAGTGCAGACAGAGGCCATCCCCAGGGGCTTTGTGGGGGTCCGGGTTGGACGGTTTCTGAGTCTCCAAATTTCCTTGCTTTGTCATGGTCTGTATCCCAGATAGCAGTTCACTGCCGAGTTCCCAAACATCCTTATTGGAGAATGAGCGTTCCATGTTAAATCAAACTCACATCTCCTAGACTGCTGTCCTTTCAGCTCTGAGGACCACTTGGTGACAGCCAGAGGGCATTTTGAGGTGTGACAAGATGGAAGGAAGGTGCCCTCTCCCTGTGCCCTTCCATGGGCAACACAATCCCATCAGTCATCCGAGTTAGGCTTCGGCCCAGAGTGGCAAGAGGGAGGTGGCATTTGGGATCATCTCCAATAAGATGTTTAGCTCACAGGGAACCAAATGTCAATTTCATCAGGATGCTTCCAGACACAAGACCTTCTGCAGACTCGAGCTGCGACCTTAGTTCCAGCCACACCCGGACCTCACCTCACCTGCTGGGAGCCAGCACTCTCTTCCTGCTCTTTCTACCTCAACAGATGTACTGTTTGGATGTGTGGAAGGGTTAATGTTGGGGCTTTGTGGTTCTGTGGAAGACGCTGAGATGGGCTCCACTGCTGTTGAGTTTGAAAGAGGAAGATGCCGAGTGTGATATCTGAATATTCAGTGACTCCCAGATGTTAGAGTTGAAAAAGGAACAGAAATCTTATCATCAGATCTAACAGACTTAGTCATCTGCTCAAGGGCACACCCTCCATGACTGCAGTGTGCACATCCCAGGGCTCCTCCTGGCCCCTCGGTGGAGAGCAAGCTCTTCCTGGCACCCCACCTCCATTCCCGGGAACATGTTGGCGGCCTCATTCATCTTAACGTGAATTAGAACCAGCTCTAGTATTGTTAAAGACTTACTTGGGTTTTTATATCTCTTGGGGGAAACTGTGGGAAGAAGACAGTCGGGGAGGGGGGGGCGAGTGTGCACAAGACGACTTGGGGAGCAGAGGCGGAAGCCTTGCCGGGCAGAGGCCGAGCCCGTGTCTCCCCAGTTAGAGAGGTTGGTGCACAGGAAGACAGCACAACAACCAGAGCCGGGGCGGCCGCCGTGCTGAGAGCGAGTGATCAGGCCAGGCCCCTGCCGGCCACCTTGGTCTGTTACCACCAAGGCCAGAGTCTTGCACAAAACCATCTGCAATCCTAAAAAGGCAGAGGCAGATCAGCACCTGCCCCTCCTCAGGAAGCCCATGGGGAGGTGCTCTGGTCACCACCGCATACAGCAAACAGGAAGACAAGCCGATCCCATAGCTGGGCTGAGAACCTGGGAGCTGCCCCGGTCTCACAAAATGAAAACAACTGCATTGCAGTCACAGGAAGGTACAAAAGACGTCTACACCTGTCTACACCAAGCAGCCCATCATAGAAGGAAGCAAGGACCAAGAAAGAAAAGCCTAGACACTCAGAAGGCCAGAGAGCTCATCTTTAAGGGGACTCGTGTGAGGTGGGCGTGTTTACCTGGACTGGCCGAGGGGTGCCTGGCATCTTCAGCCAGCAGCCTGAGCCCTGTGCACTTTGGTGAGCTCAGCAGGATCCCATTTGCTTGAAATCGGGCACTGGGATTCCTGGCATCCTCTGTCATGGAAACGTGAATTTCCAGGGGGCCTGGAGATGACCCCACTCACAGGAGCAACCTGGCGTCCATCGTTGAGGGGCGTGAGCCCATGGGAACACGGCTCTGGGGGGCACCCCAGCACTTCTGAGTTGGAAGAGTGTTGTCCATCGTGGAACCAGCCACGGGATGAACTCACGTGAAAGGTCTTCACGACTTGTCTGTGAACAGCCCGCGGGCCAACGGGCTGAGCCCACACTGGTTACCAGCCTTCCAGGCTGGACAGAGAGACACACACTGCCTTCTGGGGCTTTTTTCATGTTGGCCCAAATGACATGCTCCTGGGGAAAGAGACCCCATTTTTGCTTCTTGCATTGCCGTTAAAAATTGCTTAATTTGGAGGGTTGTTTTAAAAGCCTAACTATACATGTTTTAATGACTAACTTATAAATGCCTAATACGATAGATGGGCAGTCATAACCATGGACTTAATAGGAAGGAGCAGAAATGCTCTACTGTCCCTAAGAGAAAAGAAACACTGAACCTCCACCCCGACCCCGATATCCGGGTCACGGGCATCACAGGGACAGATTCTGTGCGATGAACCCCTGATATCATCACTGTTAAGACCTGGAGGAGCAGCTGGGGTCTGAAGAACAAGTTCTGTTGTCTCCAGGCAACCGACCTGTCTAAATGCGCTGCAAGCCACTGGCCTCCAGGCATTCATCAAGGAGGCTCTGTCTTTGCCCTCCCCTCCGGACCTCGGGCTCTGCCTTTCGGCTCCACTCTGGGTCCTGCAGAATGGCCTTTCCCCAAGGCAATAACACTAACTTTGACTTTCAACCCTAGAGTGATCCAAGGGCATTTATCCGTTTATGTTAAAGAAGAAAAAGGACATAAGAGTAAGAGTATATGGAAGCATAAGGGGAGACAAGAAGGGTGTAAGGACATTCTTCAGAGTTTCAGGGAAAGATCTCTGTTCACCACATTATTCATGAGAGTGAAACCTGGAATCAAATTAAAGGTCTCAAAGGAGAAGATTAATTAACTACCGCATGGAAAAATATACACACAATATACAAGCCTTAAAAAGCATGCTTCACCTAAAAATTGATACAAATGAATTTATTTACAAAACAAAAATAAACTCACAGACATAGAAAACGATCTTATGATTACCAGAGGGGAAAGAGGGGGGAGGGAGGGATAAATTTAGGAGACTGGGATTAACATATATACACTACTATATATAAAATAGGTAAACAACAAGAACCTACTGTACAGTAGGAAACTATACACAGTATCTTGTAATAACCTATAAGGGAAAATAATTTGAAAAAGAATACATATATGTATAACTAAATCACTTTGCTGTACTCTTGAAACTAACACAACATTGTAAATTAAATATATTTCAATAAAAAATTAAAAAGCAAATTTCAAAAAAATTTAAGGATATGAATATGTTTATATCTTAATGCTAAGTGGCAAAAGAAGGATACTGCCTGATTTCATCCCAATCCTGGAAAAATATAAATGTAGCCATATTTCTGTACTTATCCACATATACACTAAAAAAGATCCTGGAGAAAAATCCACAAAAATGTTAATTGTGCCTTCCCTATTAAATGGCAAGATACTGTTGACTTATGTTTATTTTTTACACTAATATGGATTTCTATTTTTAGTGAGAAAGAAAAGTTTTGTAATGAAAGAATGTAATAATGCAAATATTTTTGAATACATTCCACTTCAAGTTATAAAATTAATTAAACTATGTCTTTGTGAGACATAGACATTCTGGGCTTGTACCCAGAATGCCCTTTAAAATCAGACCTGAGTTCTGCGGTGAGCGTCCCAGTCCACGAATGCAGGTGCAGAATGAACACATGGAGACCACGTATAGATCACGTGAGGGTGCATCAAGGACAGGTAGCACCTCTCATGAGATTCTGGAAAAGTAAAAATAAAGGGCTTCATATTTCAAGTGCTACTTGGAGGTGAAAACCCATCTCCTATATACATACTTAGACCTGAAGATGTGCATCCTGAGGGGCCAACATATATGGACCCCACTGAAGGCATGTCTAGTAGATGGACCACATATATGGACCCCACTGAAGGCATGTCTAGTAGATGGACCACATATATGGACCCCACTGAAGGCATGTCTAGTAGATGGACCTTTGTCCACCTGTAGTGGAATCCTCCCAGTGAAAATGGCTGGTCTTCACTGTCCCCAAACCCAAAATGTGTCAGCGGGCTTATGTCTCAGATAAAAGCCCCCAATGGCATTCCTCAGTTCCTAAAATTAAAATTTCAAAAATTAATTGTTTTGGCTATGAAATGAATTTTTTAAAAGAGCTTTAGTGAAAGGCTAAGAGGCACAGAATTGCCAGGCAGCTTGGGGGAAGTCTTCCTGCCCTTTATTTATACAACGGGTCCCTGTTCCCTTTAGGCACAAACACCAGGCATACCATTAATGTCTATGAAACCATCATGGCGGCCCCACAAACATGCCAGATGGTCCTGGCCTGGGCAGTAACTCCATAGGGCAAAAGACACACCACCACTGACTACTTTAAGACATCATGTTTGATGATGAGTTAATTATAATTTCCTTTTTAAAAATGTATCTTTTTTACTTCTCCCTCATCGCATTCATTCTGGATCCTCTGTGTGATTCTCCTAATTATTGGCCCATGTGACTATTTTACACTCAACGATAACAACAAAAAATGGGCGGAAAGATAGAAAGTGCACTGCCATGGGGTTTTGGAGCCCAGGTGGTGTGGCTTTTGTCTTCACTAAGCCAGGCAGCCTGGGGTGATCACTCACCCCTTCTGTGATGTCTTAGATAGGACAAGACCATGGATATCATTTAGTACCATGGAGTTGAACTTGTTTTTCTTTTTTACAAGTACAAAGCACAGACTAACCCATGGCACAAAAATAAAAATGCATGCAGTGCACACTGACATATATACTCACACTCACATTGATGACTCAAAAAGGCTTCATGAAAATACACTTACCACAGCCTGTGCGACACACTATTTTTCATCCTCTTCTAGTTTTAGATGCTGGTTTCAGCCAACTCAGTTTGTGCCATGATCTGCATCCTGGGAAACACCGATGCCTTTACCTCCCAACATGTAAAATGAGGTTAGAGAAAAGCCTCAGTGGCCACACCAGTTAGCACGTTTTCTGCTACAGGGAGATGTTCAACCAGAAGATAAGCTGAGATGCTAGAGACATTTACTCTCCCTGGTACAGTCCCCTAGCAACCGGGGCCTCCATCTGTCTGCTCAGCCTCCAGGTTGGGTGGAAGGAGAGGAGATGTCCCCTCAAAGTCACAGGAAGCCTTGGAATTGCCAGGGATCCCACGCCTGCGATGGCACCCTTCAAGGAAGACGGATGCTCTCTCCTGACGTCTGGAGCTTTGATGAGCAAGGCCCAGGACAGGTAGGTCCAAGCTGGCCCAGACTGGACCTGAGTTGTGGGGAGGTTGTCATAGAGACCACAAGGCCAGCATCTTGTCCTTGAGCTCCTGGGAGCGTCCAGAGGGCTCGTGTACCTGTAGGGAGTGAGTGTCGTTGGTGGGGGCAGGTGGGACAGGCGGAGGGGGTGAGACCCAGTGTCTGCCCTCTGTTCCCTTTGTCTGCCGGATCCCACAAGGCTGGTGGGATTAGACATCTTTGGGACACTCAGCAAGAGTTCAGATCTATTATGATCCTACTTACACTGGAAATCTAGCCACCCTACCAGAGACGCGTGTGGGGCAAGAAAGGACGCCCTTGGGGTTGTGGCTGCTGGGTGGGACCCCCAAGGCCCGGGGTGGCCACCGTGAGCCACTGATAATGTGTAGAAGCACAGCCCGTGCGTATTCCTCATGGATTCGCGCTCCACTGACGCGGCCACTTCACCATCCTCTCTCCTGAAGCCTCAACACCCGTCATCCCCGTCAACCACCTGAGTCAGACAAGAACCCCTTCAGTCTCCCAACCCAAGCCTGGGACCTCCAGTCAGTTCCCAGGGACTGTCCCTTCCTGGGAGGAGGAGGAAGCGTCCTTGAGCAAAGGATGGTGGATGCTGCCTCCCTCCTGGGGCTCCTGCACTGCCTTCTATCTAAAGACTTGGCTTTTCCACCAGAGGCTTTTCTTTTCTGTTATCAGGTTGATTTGTGTTTTCTCTCTCCTGGATGGCTTTCATCTGCATGCAGATGTGTTCTGATGTCTCCCTTCTGAAACTACAATAAATACCTTGTTGTCTTGATCAACTGTGTCTACATTTGAAACATCTTCCAAACAATGATGTTACTCAGTGTTTACTTTGCCAACTCCATCCTCTGTCCTGAGTCCCCCAGAATGCGGCTGCGTCCCTCCCCTCTCCACCTGGCCTGCTCCTTCCCAGCTCACCGCATCCTCCAGTTTTGAAAATCCAACTGCTGCTTGTCCCTTTCTTTGCCCTCTTCTTCAGTCTCTCTGCACATGAGCCCAGACGCCCCCCCGAGTGCTGGTAACTGGAAAGCACTATCCCCTTTGGCTCTGGAATTGCTTACTTTCCTGTTGTCCACCTCTTTCCAGTTGTTTCCACTGGCTCCTCCTGACTGTGGATTCTGGCACAATTCATGGATCCTCTTCCTGTCTCATTACACTTCCCCAGGTGACCTCGTCCACTTGATGACTATAAATTGCATCAGTGTGCAGATGACTCCAGGTATCTGCCCTGTAGCCTGGCCTCCACATATCTGCCCATTGCCCTCTGCAGGGCTCCGGGTGGGGTGTCTAGTGTGCGTTCCAAACCCGGAGCGTCCAAAGGGAATCACCGATCTCCTCTGTCTCAAACTGCCCCATACCCTGTCTCCCCTTTGAAATGAACAGGACACCACATCCCAGGTGCTCAGCTAAAACCCAAGGGGCTCTCTTTTCTTCACCCTGTCACCTGTCTGTCAGCATGTCCTGCTGGCCCTACTTCCAACCTCTTTCCCGGATTCCACTTTTGGCCCTTTGCTCACCCACTTCTGGCCCTTTGCTTACCCTGGTCCTATCCACCATCGATTCTTACCTGGATCACTGGGAAAGGCATCTGACCTCCTGTCTGGCTACTGGATGTTAAAGGCTGCCAGAGGGCTTTTAAAAATGTAAGTCGTATCACCTTATCCCCATCTTCGTGAGCTCCCAATGGCTTCACTTGCCAAAAACTAAATAAAACAAAACAACAGACACACACACACACATACACCCACACACTTTTCACCCTGGTTTACAAGACAGAGCATAAAGTGTTGATCTCATAAGTGGGAGAAAAGCCAACCGTTTACAGCAATAGCTTGCTCAAGCCATCACCTCAGTCTTGTGTACAGCAATTAATAACTGATTTGAACAGTTCAGTTCCCGACTGGCAGGAAGCATTACAATCACTTTACCTGAGTCATCACAACTGCCATACAGAGTAGGTGCCATTCTGACTCCCGCGCGCAGACGAGGATGAGGAAAGTGAGTGAGGGCAGATTAAGTGACTTGCACAGGTGCTCAGTTTAGAGATGGTGGGATTCAGTGTTGAAACCCACTGTAGGTCAGGCTCCTGGGGAGTGGATGCTGACATGGAGGTGGAGGTGCGGGAAGTGCTCTACAGAGGAACATCTGTGGAGGGGAAGGGGCAGCCAGCCTCCGGGAGCTCGAAAGGATGCTCGCAGGGGTGTGGCGAGGGGGTCTCGGCTTTGTCCCCTCACTCAGCCAGCTATGGGATCCCCAGAAGGGGTGTGATCTGGGTGACATGCTCTCCAGCCAGGCGATTCCCCGAGAGGCGGGGGCCAAGGCTGTCTGCACGACTCAGTAACCGGGGAGACGTCCTCCCGTCCTCATGGGGCATCTGGGTAGCATCCATGTGTCCACCAGGGATCCCAGGCTGTGGGCTGCAGAGCCTTCCGTGATCCTGTGCTGAGCACACAGGCTCCTTTTATTTCAGCGTTAGCAGAGAAAGTGCCTGCAGCCGGTACAGGCTCCACTCAGGGGCGGCGGGGCCACCCCCAGCTCACTCTGCACGGGCTCGGCATCTGTTTGATAGAGTCATAACCCTCCTTTCCAGAACTGCCTGCCTGGCACTCATGCTGTCTTGCATTATTAACAGAAACAACTCAGTTTTTTTCCTGGGGAAATTTAAGGATTAATAAGGAGAGTTGAAAGGTATGATTAGGTCGTTGGGTAAAGCAGCCTTTGCCAGGGGAAATGGGTCCTTCTGCTTGCTGATGTGATTTGAGTTTCCTGTGGACATGCCCAAGGCCCTTTCTGTCCGGCTTTCATGGTGAGTTATGTTATCTGAGTCCAGAGAAGGGAAGAAGATGGCTCAAGAGGTTAAAAGGAGCAGAGGGAAAAATTGATTTTCCCATCCAAAATGTCATTGTTCATCGATAACAGACAGCGGTAAGATTCTAAAGGCTCAAGTGCTGTGTCAACCGGAAATTGTGTAGCTTCTTTGTCTAATGAAAAGGTCAGGATTAATTAGCTAGCTGAACACATTTTTATGAAATTGGCTTCTCTGTAGCTACAAATGGATAACTGTAACAGCCTACCATTACAGCCTTGGCATAAACCAAACATAAATAAATGGAAAGCTAGAGCTGCAGAACAGTTTTGAATGTAGACAACAATTTGACCAGTGAGTGAATAAGGCCCATTGCCTTTGTGATGATGGTGTTTGATACCCAGGGGGACGATGGGAGCTTTTCTCACATTTCCTGGTTCTCAGGCTCTTTTGAGGAAGTGGGTGGTCCATCTTGGATTATTCTGTAATTCCCAGGCTGGGGCCCAGAGAGGCCTTATGGTTGGTTAGAAGTAGGACTTGGTGTTGTGTCTTGAAGCTGTGTTTACATGGCAAGAATGTTGTTTTATTTATTTTTATTTGGGATTTGGGGGAAAGTTGATGGAGATTTGAGAGACTAAAGCCTCCCTCCCTCTGCTCCTTGCTGCTGCCCTGGAGATGGACATCTCCAAACTCCAGAGGTTTTATTGGTACTTATGGGCTGTTGGCTTAGAGAAGGCGCCTCCAGGGATCATCCCCATGCTTCTCCCGGTGTCTCCTCAGTGTCTCACCAAAAACCTGGTGTGAGTAGCTTGGAAGTCGACCAGCCTCCTTTATCCTTTTCCTGGTTTTATTGAGATATAATTGTCATAAGGAGACTCCTTTGGACTCTTAAAGGCTTGACCTTCAAGGCCCTCCTTTGTCATTCTCAGGTATGTCATTCTGGGACAGGGCTGGGCTTTGTGGACCCTTCCTACGTTTTCTTGTTCTGACATCCACCTTCACTTGGACTGTTTCTGAGACAGTGTCAAAAACTCTCTGTCCAAAAATAATGATTTCTTTCTCAGCTAAATAACTCATTTTTTTCCCTAAAATGTGCCTTAACATTGCCAAGAAGTAACCCTGAGTTGTATTTCTGATAAAGCTTATTTTCTGGAAATAGTTTCACCCTGAATGGACTAACACATTCACATAGATTCACATGTTCTAGCCCCTCTTGCCTTTGTAGCTCGCTCCCTTTTCCCTGGGGAGACTGAGCCTCTGTCCACGGGGTGAGTCCACACCCACAGCGTGTGGAATGTGCAGATAGATGCCTGATGGGCACTTGACAAATGACGGTGCAGGAGTCACAGGCACACCTTGTGCAAGGAGCTGGTTCATCCAGAGCCTTTCAGAGCCTGTAAGGAGCAAGGTTTTCTGAAAAGCTCTGTAAGCTACACCAAGTGGAAGCAATCAAAAAGCAATCAGTCACAGCTGAAAACTGGCTATGAACTTGAGCCTAATGTCAATATCTGAAGCACGCATTCGCTCTGGTTTATCTCCTTATTTCCCATCTATTTTTAAAACTGGTCCGGGATGCCTACAGTAAAGGTATGTACCGAAAGGTTAATGCATTATGTAAATAAAATCAGGAACATGGGAAGTAGAAGCCAATGCACCCCAGCACCAAGGTTTAATACAGGTACAGGTGACTGAACACAGAATCGGGAGAAAAAGAGGAAACCTGACATAGAGCCCGCACATTCAACTAACTTTTAAATTCTGTTATGGCCCAGACTCCAGACCAGGTGATGGAGATGGAAAGGCAAAATCTCATTTGTCTGGGATTCATCCTGGATTGTACCCGTTTCCCCAAAAGGCAAATCTGACTTTACTTAACCACACGGATGAGTTACTGTGGAGACCGTAGAATTCTACCCTGTAGGTCAGGGAAGGTGTTTTCTTCCCTAGCATTTTAGAACAGGTACTCCGTACCACCTGGGCCATGGAAAAACCCCAGTAGGGCATCCACTGAGCTTGTGGCTCTGAGTGATGAGGCCCCTGGGATGTATGTCACTTTTTCCTGGAATGTGTACACAGACGCCGGAGAGCACTCTGTCTCTATGTAGGACACATAACACTATTTGTATAATTAAAGTAATTATGAAAGACCTAATGTAGAGTGTGGACTCTGGGCGATAATGACTTGTCCGTATAGACTCATGGATTGTAACACACGCACCCCTCTGGCGGGGTGTTGATGGCTGGGAGGCTGTGGCTGAGTAGGGAGGGCTGTAGGGGAATTCCCTGCACTGCCACTCAAGTCTAGTGTGAACCTAAAGCGGCTCTAAAAACATAAAGTCTATTTGAATATAAGCCGCAACGACAACACTATTTTTTTATTCAAGTATAATTGATTTACAATGTCGTTATTAGTTTCGGTGTACAGCAAAGTGATTCAGTTATACATACATATATATATATATATATATATATATATAATCTTTTTCAGATTCTTCTCACTTATAGGTTATTACAAGATATTGAGTCGAGTTCCCTGTGCTATATAGTAGGTCCTTGTTGTTTATCTATTTTATATATAGTAGTGTGTGTGTTAATCCCAACCTCCTGATTTATCCCTCCCCTCCTGTCCCCTTTGGTGACCATGTTTGCTTTCTATGCCTGTGGGTCTATTTCTGTTTTGTATATAAGTTCATTTGTAACAACACTATTTCTAAAACCAAGATGTCCCCTACCGTGAGCTCTGGTCCAAAGTCTAGATCCTCGCTGGACCCCCTTCCCCTGTGCCTTGTCTGTGCTGCCCCATCCGTTCTGCTCTCAGCTATTGAACCTCAGATCTTTCCATCATGTGTCAAAATAAATACATCCTCTCTGTCACAGAACACCTTCATCATCCCTCATTGCCCGCAGACTTCACAGGAGCCGATACCTTTAGTCTCCATGAGAAAAAAGAAGGCTGGGATCTCCATATTGCCACGCTTTTATTTACCTTATCTGTAATATAATTAATAGATGACTGAGCAGAGATCAAGGTGCTTTCAAAGAGGAGGAGACAGCTTCGTATGAAACTTGCTCTTGTGAATCCGTCCAGGACTCCATCAAAGCCTGTGTGATAATTTCATGTAAATCCTGGTGTTCCAAATCTGTATCTCTTAACCTGTAGGTACCATTTTTAAGACACTACCTTTCAAAGACAATGAAGCCTGGTCTAATTTGTATTACAGAATTATATTATAATCGGCAAGCTGTGCATCATACCGATTTCTTAAACTTAAAATGGAAGCTCATTACAAAGACATTCACAGAGGTCTCATGTAGTCATCTCAAAAGGGCTATGATGGGGAGAAACCACATTCTCAAGTTAAAACCTTCTGGCTTCCTGCAGTCAGCTCTCACCGTGGATATTTGGATTCTGAAAACGTCTCTTGGCAGGATTTGGTGGTCCCGTAGCATCTTGGGTTGTCCCACCAACGACATTAACAATCTCAACTCATTACCATTTGAACCTCCAGTATATTTGTTTACAATCCTCCTTTGTTTAATTTGAGCAAATAAAACACTTTTTTACAAATTTTGATTTCATAAATATTACTATTTCTCTCATGGGTCCACCTCATGGGCTTTCCTGATCGTTCATTCACTAGTGTCGTTGTGTTTTGGTGCCATAAAAAGTGAGCCGGAGGGGCCTTTATCCTGCCTCTTCTTCTGTCTTCGAGAGAAAATTGAGGTGTGGTTAGAGAGAGGATTGATACAGCTGTGAAGGAGAAACAGCCTCACGCTCCTGTGGGATGCACGGCAGTCGTGGCCACGTGGGGCTTATGGACTCTAGTCTTCCTCCTACTGGCTTGGACGGTGGATGGGGCTGCAGGTCAGGAACTGCTAACTCCCTCTTGTGTGGGCGCCCCGGGGCGGCTCTGACAAAGCACCACAAACTTGGTGACCTACACAACAGCCATATCTGCTCTCAACTCTGGAGGCTAGAAGTCCAAAATCAAGGTGTCATGGGATCTTTCTCCCTCCAGGCTCCAGCGGAGGGTCCTTCCTGCCTCTTCCAGCTCCCCGGGGGCTCTGGGCATTCCTGGGCTTGTGGCCATCTCCTTCCCATCTCTGCCTCCATCTTGACTTGGCTTTCCCCCCTGTGTCTGATATTTAAGTCTCCCTCTGACTCACTCTTATAAGGACACCTGTCATTGGATTTAGGGCTAACCTAAGTGCACGATGATCTCATTTGGAGATCTTCAACTTAAGTACTTCTCCATAGACACTTTTTCCAAATGACTCACGCTTACAGGTTCTGGGGGTCGGGGCTTGAACATATCAATATCTTACTATCTTCAACCCACTGCACTTGGAGAGTCCTCTTTAGAATGTGAGGATGACTTCCGCCCTGTGGTCTGCATCTCTGGGGCCCTAGGGGAAGTTCTCAGACAAGGGGAAAGTCCCACCTAGCATCCTGGTGCATGGCGACCTCTCATGCCATCCTCACCACAACTCCAGAATGCCCTAATGAAGAGATTGTCACTGCCACTGTGTGGGAACATCAAGGTGCCAGCAAGAGTGGACCAGTCACCTGAGCACACACAGGACTCAACGGGGATGGAGAGGACTTGTCAGAAGCCCACTTGCTGAGTCATTTTGCTCCTAAGACCTCAGGACTTTAACTGGCATCCAAGGCCATCGTTGGGTGCTGGGTGGATTTTCCCTACAGACCTAGGGCCTCCTCTTTCTGCTTCACTCCCCTCCCTGCTTCAAGCTGCCTGTCCAGCCCCAGGACAGTCTATATCTGGCATACGAGTCTGATGATGTCATTCGCACTGAGGTGCAATGGAAGGTGACCCTTTCTGAGTTGTTTGCTCTATAGACAATAATATGAAGCTCTAATTGTGGAGTTTCATGTGTCACTGATTCATATCATTTTTTGGCAAAGATCTTCCCTTTCCTGGTGCCCCCTTTCCTACCCTCCTTGCTGGGTACCACTGTGAAAGATAGCAGCTCTCAGACTTGATCCAAAGAAGAACTATCTTGGAAACTTGTTTAAGTGCAGAATTCTGGGCCTCCTCCCACAGAGACTCTGATCTGTAGGTGTGCCGTTTGGGCTGGGAATCCACACTTTATTTATTTATATTTTTAAAATTAAAACAAGTTTATTTTACTGAAGTACAGTTGATTTACAATGTTTCAGGTATACAGCAAAGTGATTCAGGTATACATACACATATATGTGTATATATGTACACACATATATATTCCTTTTAAGATTCTTTTCCATTATAACTGATTGCAAGATATTGAATATAGTTCCCTGTGCTATATAGTAGGTCCTTATTGTTTATTTTATATACAGGAGTATGTATCTATTAATCCCAAATTCCTAATTTATCCCTCCCCCCCTTTCCCCTTTATAACTGTAAGTTTGTTTTCTGTGTCTGTGAGTCTGTTTCTCTTTTGTAAATAAGTTAATTGTATCAATATTTTAGATTCCACATATAAGTGATATCATACGATATGTCTTTCTCTGTCTGGCTGACTTCACTTAGCATGATCATCTCTAGGTCCATCCGTGTTGCTGCAAATGGCAGCATTTCATTCTTTTTTATGGCTGAGTAATATTCCATTGTATACATGTGCCACATCTTCTTTATCCATTCATCTGCCGATGGGCACTTAGGTTGCTTCCATGTCTTGGCTATTGTCAGTAGTACTGCTATGAATATTGGGGTGTGTGTATCTTTTCAAATTAGTTTTCCTCTTTTCTGGTTATATGCCCAGAAGTGGGATTGATGGATCATATGGTAACTCTAGTTTTAGTCTTATAAGAATCCTCCATAGTGGCTGTAATGATTTCCATTCCCACCAGCAGTTTAGGGAGGGTGCCCTTTTTCTCCACACCCTCTCCAGCATTTATTATCTGTAGACTTTTTGATGATGGCCATTCTGACCGGTGTGAGGGGATCCCTCACTGTAGTTTTGATTTGCATTTCTCTGATAACTAGTGATGCTGAGCATCTTCTCATGTGACTGTTGGCCCTGGAATCCACGCTTTAGATGCCTCCCAGCTGAGGAGTGTGGGTAGGGGTGGGAGGGGGAGGGGGGACTGGGGACTCTGCTTGCAGCAGCTTACCTGGGGAACACCCTTACAGCCTGGCCCGGGTGGCCAGGGTCTAGGGCAGGGCAGGAGATCCAGGAGGGCTGAGCCCTGCCCTGTTGCGCCCGGATGGTGAGGACCCCTGTACTCTGGGGGGCTAGAGAGGAAAACGAGGGCCCTGGCCCTGGAGGACGGGCTGCCTCAGAGGGGCCATTCCTAGCCTGAGCCCCATCTTCAACAACCAATGAGGAAGAGGCAAAAAGAAGGAAGACAATCAGGAGCAGTGGTTCTGCCACCGGGGGTCAGGCCTGGAGGCTCCACACCCTCAGCACTAAGGGGCAGCGCCGAGGGGGAAGGGGGACCTACGTCAGTGCCCTCTCAAGGGACAGAGGCTTCTCCCCGTCCCCCATCCCCCCACGCTGTCCCTGGGTTCCCTCGCATGCAGCTCTGACCCAGCGCTTGTGGGACCCAAAAAAGTGAACAGAAGAGAGGGAAAAGGAAGTGAGCGAACACTTGGCCCTTCCCTAGTGGGCTGGGGAGGGGAGGGCCCCTCCTGTCTGGGTTTTGCCCCTTGTATCTCCCCTTCCTCCCTAGGTCCCGCTGCTTCTGTTTCAGAACCAAGGTTGAGCCTCGTGGAGTGTAGGATCTGAGCCTTGTCGAGTGTAAACCTGGGAGTCTCTTCTTGGCTGAGGGACCAGCGACATGGGAAAGTCTTTTATGAGGGGCTGAAAGCAGTCATGGAGGGATTTAGTCAAATTGCTCCTGAAAGGGTACATTTTAAGTGGTAGCATCTGGTACAGAATGCTTGGGCCAGTGGTCTGGGGACAGCGGCCTGCTCTCCTCCCGAGGTGGGTCTGAGTTGAGAGGGCTCCCGTTAAGAGGTGGGGAGCCTCTTAACTCAGATCCACCTCAGGGTCCCCTACTCTCACTTCTGCGCCAAGCATCCCAGTGGGTGCTTGCAGGCCGAGGCCTTCGAGGAGGGTCTGGGACCAGCTGCAGCCTCCTCGGGCCGTGAACCCAGGCCTGGTGCATCACATGGTGGTAGAGGAGGGCAGTCAGTGGGGTCAGGGTGCCAGAACACCATCAAGTTCCGTGAAAATCAAAGCAGACGGTGTAGAAGACTGAAAATCATCATGGGTGGTGAGGTCCTTGACTGTAAGACCAGCCACTCCTGCTGACCCCACTTCTGTGAGCAGCCAGACCATCCCCAGCCCTGCCTGGAATTAGCAAAGAGTGTCCATGTTACTAGGGTTTATCCCTCACCCTAGCCTGCTAGCCACAGTTAATTAAGATGGAAAAATGACAAAGAGCAACTTGGATAAAGAAATGAGTAGAGGGGCTTCCCTGGTGGCGCAGTGGTTGAGAATCCGCCTGCCGATGCAGTGGACACGGGTTCGAGCCCTGGTCTGGGAAGATCCCACGTGCCGCGGAGCAACTAGGCCCGTGGGCCACAACTACTGAGCCTGCGCGTCTGGAGCCTGTGCTCCGCAACAAGAGAGGCCGCGATAGTGAGAGGCCCGCACACTGCGATGAAGAGTGGCCCCCACTTGCTGCAACTAGAGAAAGCCCTAGCACAGAAACGAAGACCCAACACAGCCATAAATAAATAAATAAATAAAATTAAAAAAAAAAAAAAAAAGAAAAGAAATGAGCAGAAAACATACAGTTTGCCTAGAGTATTCAGAAATCTCCATCCTGCCTTCACGTCCCCGTTTTGGAGGCTATTTCTCTGAGGGACGCAGAGGGGATGGAGGAGAGGGCATCTCGAGCGGGGAGTGAAATGCAGACCTTGGACGGTGAAGCCAGCCCTGGGGAGAGGCGGTGGGAGGACTTGGGTCCTGGCGCTGAGGCAGGACCGCGTTTACTGTGTTCCCTGCGTGCTCACCTGCTCCAGAATCGGGTGGGCAGAGAGAAGCCGGTTTCTGCATCCCTTGCCAAGCACAGTTAACTGGGCCACGGGGGCCTCCAAAAGCACATGAGAGGCGGGGGATGACCCTTCTCCCGGGACATTGCGAGAACCACCAGTTTCCCTGCATTTTGAAGCAGACATGTGGGAGCCCTGTCAAGGGAGAGTGTCCCCCGAACTGTTTTCTTTGCTGGTGGTTAGGCTCATGCTTTGCTGGGATTTCACCTGCGTGCACACCCCGTTCAGTTCAGGAGACGACACACAGATAGGACTGGGGACCGGGGGTGGCGCCTGCAGTGGCAGGGGGCTAAGGACACTTCACCCCTGGGGAGCAGGTTTTCCTTTCCCTCCTGAGCCCAGGGCACCCCTCTCACACCCACCACGTTGGCTGGTTTTCCTGCAGAAGTGGCTACGGATTCCAGGTCGAACCTGTGCTCTCCTCAGTGCAGTCACCTCTGAGGACGCTGCAAACACAAGCACGGTGGATGCCCCGGGCCTGGGGAAGGAAGAGGGAAGGAGGAAGGCGGCTCCGGGGAGGATGTGGAAAGCTCCCTTGAGGGGCCAGGGCTGCTCCTCAGGGTGTGCCAGTGTCTGGTCAGGGTCCCCGGAGGCCCTCAAGGCCGACCCCCACGAGGCTCTCCAGGGCCACTCGGAAGCTCAGGTCTGTTACTGGTGGGAGCCTGTGGGCTGCCTCTTTGAGGCTGCTAGGCAGACTTCTGACCCCATGGCTGGCGTTGATTTCAGAGCCGTCCTCAGAAAGTCTTTGTGGTTCTTGAAGGTGCCGGGGATGGAGCCGCCCTACCAACTCCAAGCGATGGTTTTGGAATGCTGTCCATCCTCCCCACCAAGACCAGCGCTGGTCCACACACCTCTCAACAAGCCCCACGGCGATGTCTTAGCTGCAGAAATGGACCCGGCAGAGTCAGGGTCATTTGGCTTGACACCCGTGTGTTAACTCGCGTCCCCACTGGGCCAATCCATCCGTCACCTGCCCATCCAACGCTTCAGCGGCTACTCATCACTTGTTTGAGGCTGAGCGCGTGGCCTCTGCCCTCGGGAAGCCGCGGGCCAGTGCTGGGCAACCAGGAGGCAGCCCAGTGCCTTCTGCAGCAGGTGCTGTAGATGTTCCAGCAGGTGTGAGAAATGCCACAGCCGCTGGTCGATTCCAGGGTGCCCACACTGGCCCCAGGAGTGAAGGGATCCGACGGGCTACACGTGTAGGGGTCTGTTCATTGATGCCATAAAAGCTTGTCCTCAAAGACGGTCTCTCCCTTTCATAGATTCATGGTCCAACATGGAAGAGAAAGGTCATTCTCCAGTGTTTGCCTAAAGTGCCTTATGTTAGAGTCTCGATTTTTAAAAATCTCTCTGTTATCTTAGCAGGGTAGCACAACACCCTTCAAAGTCCATGTCTGTGTTCCTGAGTGTACCATTTCTTCTGTAATGAAGGCCAGGGGCCCAGGTCCTCAGGGCAGCTTGGCTGGGGCCCCTGGGGGCCCTGGATGGCCTCTCTCTGCCATGTCCCTCTTCTGCCAGGGGATGCCAGGATGACGCCTGAGGTGTCCCCAGCTGCAGCAGCCGGTTCAGTTCTGCACCCCGAGTCAGGAGGGCTGCTGGGAAGGGGTGTCAAGGTGGGTGCTGTTTTCACCCACCCTGGAAGCTTCCACCTGGTGGAAGATTTTCTGCAGTCTTTAGTTCACAACTGGGAGTTCTGAGAGCTTTCAACCCAGAAAATGCGATGCGTAACCTGCTGTATTATGATAAAAGACAATTTGTGTGAAAGATAAATGTAAGTGGAGATTATTTCTTTTCAAGGAGCTTATTCACAGTCCAGCCTTAGCTGTTCGCAGTAGAGCAGATGCTCTGTGTGATGGTGGAAAGGGCTCAGCATCCACCTGCAGGGGTGGGGATGGAAATCCCTAGACGGGCGATTTCTTTCAAGTCCTAGGGAAATGGGCAGGACTCCCACGGGTCCAACTGCTTCTCAGTCTACCCATTTAAATCCACAAGGATCTCGGAACCAGAGGCGGGGCTGGACTTTAGACGAGGGTTGATGCCTCCCCCTACTCTCATCATGAAGGCCATCGAGATGCTCTCCCTTCATCTGTCAGGAAGAGGCGTTTCTCCTCTGGGGAGCTCATGCTCTGGTGCAGAAGGGACCAGAACCAGACCGACGCGGGTGGGTGGGAATCTAGCCGTCCTCTGTAATGACGAGGCTTTGGGGATGAAGCGCAGCATTTCTGAGTGTCGGGCACTCCTGCCTACCTGAGCCCCGGACAAGAGGCTGAATGGGGTGAGCAGTGGGGCAGCTCTCAGCACAGCCCCTGGGAGCATCGTAGGTGCTTGACAAATATCGGTTACTCTCCTCATCTTGCTGCTCCTGGGGTGAAGGGAGAGGTCCTAACAAAGCCTTCGTAAGGACTGTTCTTCATTCTAGCACGTCATGGGTGCCTTTGCAAAATCTCAGCTGTTTTCTGTCACCTTCCTCAAGGTTTGGAGTTCTAAGGATGCTGGCTAATCACTCAGTCTATCTTCAGGAATTTGTCTCCCGCCTGTGACAGCTACTTTCTTCTCCTCTCCTGTCTGCCTTTTTGGGGACAGGGTCTTCAGGACCATCCACCACTGTGAGCCACACCTGCAGGGGTTCTGGGAAGCAAGGGCTCAGCCTGGTCATCCCCACAGAGAGGAGGCCTGTCTCACCAGCCTGTCTCTGGCTGGAGGTTTAGTTCCTATTAGCCTAGTTACTCAGCAGATGGAGGCTGCCCTTCTCAATTCCTGCTGCATCCCGGGAGCCAGAGGAGAGGCTGCCACCACGTGCCTTTCCTGGCGAGGCTGCCCCAGCAGGCGTGGATGGGGACTCACCGTGAATTGTTCTGGGTGGCTTGGAACTCAGAAACCTGCAGAAACTCCTGATGGAACTTAGGGAGAAAGTAGAAAGAAAAGGGGGCTGGGAAATGGGGGATAACGGGAAGCAGGGAACAGAGGCTGAGTCAGGGCTATTGGTCCAGAGCAACCTGCTGGATTGCCTGGGCCCCTCCTCCCTTTACCTGGAGCTGGGCTGGCTCTGCAGGTGTTTGCAGGAGCATCACTTCCTGCTTCCCGCTTCAGGTAATCACAGGCTTCCAGTTTTCTGGGGGCATATTCCACCTTTCAGGAGCTGACGCTGTCCTGACTTGAGGACGACCTTATCTTATGCCACTTGGAGCAATAATGATCCCTTCTGCCAGGAAGTTAGCAAAAACAGAAAACTTCCCCATCAAGATGTGTCTCAGAACTGGCTGTGGATGGCAGGCAACTCTGGGAAAGGCACGAAAATTTGCTCTGCTCCCTGCCCGGTGGCAGCCTCAGTGATTGGGCTGGAACCTGGGAGACTGGTTGTTGGGTTGAGGATGGGAAGGAGGGCGGGAAGAGAAGTGATGTTTTTTATTTTTCTGTTGAATTAATTCTAATTCCAACAGCAATTCATAACACAGTTTTTGGACATTCAAACAATTTTAACTAAACATTGAAAACATGCATTGCTCTTCTGGGACTCAAAATTGAAAAGCACTGCTACTTTTGCACTGTCATTATATTTTTATGACTTTGGTTCACATTGGGGTATGAGATTCAGTAAATAACTTAAAAGCAGAGTCATTTGCTCAAAAATATTTTATGAGCATAATTTTGGGAATGGCTGAACTTTCCACTAGATTTTTTCTCCTCTGTGTGTACAGAAACTCTTTATTTTTCTGCTTGTTAACAATGCTTCTCCTTCCCGATTGAGGCACGGGCGCTGGCCTGACCCATCGAGGTCTTTCTGGGTCTGGATGATGCAGCCAGCCCTGCTGTTTTCCCTACGGTTTTCTTGGAAGGACCATGGTTGTATTCCAGGCTCAGGCTGCTTTCTGTTGGTGCTTACATCAATGTATGAATGTTGCAGCCTCCCTGGAGACTCTGGGCCTCCAGAACCTGCCATGGTTTTCATTCTTGGGTCAAGAATGGCAGGTTCTCTGCTCATTGGTTCTTGTGGGTCCACCGTGTGTGGTGGACATGTGAAACTCCCCTCCCCATCCCCTCTACCCCCATCTTAGTAATGACTGGGTGTACAGGAACATTCCCCAGAGGTGCTGGGAGATTCTCCAGGATGACAGGTTGGTGCACAATCAAGAAACCCCTAGTTATCAACTCCAGGGGCCACCATTCGGGGAGGGGGCCCTGCTCCAGGTGTCTTGTCCAGCCCATCACAGACAAGAGCTGACTACTGACAGCAACACTGTGGGTGGTGTGAACCCATCTTAGAGATGAGCAGTCTGAGGGAGAAGGTGCTGAGGGGCCTGCCCCAAGCCGAGCAGCTAGCAAGTGGCAGGGACACATTTGTGTGACCCTCACTGTGTCCCCACCATGGTGACAGGGTGTCTGAGCATACTGCACTGTCAGGGGTCATCCGTCCTATGTCAGTGCCACTTCAATCTCCTTCAACAAAGCTGCTGGGCTACGAGGTCCTTGGGGGCAGGCTGCCCAAACAAGGTGCCCATGTGGCCCCGTTGGAGGCGCATCCATGCTGCCTCCCAGATCTGTCTTTACACTCCAGCCTGTGTAGCACGGTTCTTGAATCCTGGGGGGTGGAGACAGACTGCAAAACAACGTGTGCTGTGTTCCTGTTTTGACTTCAGCCTGGCTCCTTAAGTAGCCTTGGCCTTCAAATTGTAAGTGCAACTCTTTTTAGAAAGCAAGCAAACGAATAGCGTGTTTCTTGCTGCCGCCCTTTGCTTTCCTTATGGCCATTTCCAGGGCCTGCAGCAGCAATAGAATACAGCATTTTGATATTGGAAACGTCCTTGAAAAGGCCATAGTAATACCATCCACTGCTAATACTATTATCCCAATACGTTCCCTTCTGAGTTTTTTACTAGCATACCTGGTGAAATAGTTGCCACTTTTTTCCTGCTCTTTCATTTGAGGGATGTTTGCCCTGAAAAGACTGAAGCGCAGAGGTGCTCAGGGATTGGCGCTCTGAAGGGCTCCCCAAGTGACAAAGCCAGTCACCGCCTCCCTCTGTGACTCTCAGCTGTATATTTGTCAGTGTCAGGCATCCTGAGAGCTCTCAGTCTCTGATTTTCGACTACTTTAACCTTCATTTAAGGTTTCCTGAAATGTGTAATCTTGAGTATTTCTCACCTAGAGTCTGCTTTTCTTCCCCCAGTGAAACCTCATAGTGTTGGCCAGTGGTGATGACCAAAGATGGAAGCTTTGGGCAGGAAACGTGGGAAATGGGATGTGAAAACTTGTCCCTATGGAAACCACAGAAAAGTACGCTGAGGTCCTTTCAACCAGGTGTGATAGGGAGGAGTCCATGAGGAAGGCTGTTAGTGCACTTTTACTGTGGACCGTTAAGATGATGAGGCTAGAGATTAAAACCTCCCACGTCCGAATAAGGAAACGTAGGCATCCGTATGTTACTTCAGATAAATAGATGGCACGCCACACAATTTCAGAACTATAAAATACCTAAAGTGGAGTTTCCAAAATGGGCTTCGGTCGCACCAAAACAAAACATTCAGGTTAACTGAGACTATGCCATCGATTAACTTTTACCATGATAAAAAACTACAACCAAAAGACTAAGTTAGAAGGAGGAAGTAGTTTTACTCAGGGAACCAAGTAGTGTTTGAGATTCGTTTTATGAATTTAGAATCAGACACTGGTAAGTTATTTTTATGGTTTCATAAATTGTAATTTAGAAATTATTATTCCTGTTTTGTCTCCGTTACCTTGCTTCCTAACTTCTAAAAGGGACTAGCTTAGGAAATAGAAGGTAACAATGTACAATTATTAAATTGTTAACGTTTCTTAGGTGGCAGACATCCATTACCCCTTTATCATCTCATCCAACCTCCACAAACCCTCATGAGGTCAATAAAAGAATAACCCATTTACAGATTAGACAACTGAGCTTCAGAAAATTCAGGCATCTCACTCCAGGTCTAAGTATTGCTAAGAATGTGGCAGCCTGGGAAATGCACCCAGGTGTGATGGAGTCTGAAAATTGCATTTTCTCCATTTCATTACACATCTGGCGAGATGCTCACGTAACCCACTGCGAGATATTACCTATAATTATAAAAATACAGGGGACTTTGTATGTCATGTGCCCGCATCTCACTCGTCAGTAAACCCCAGGGAGAACTCCGTGGTAACAGTGATCAGCTCTCCCGCCACCCAACCAGTCCTAACAGTGTCACTAAATTCTCAGAGTGGGGAGAAGGACATTGAAAATATTGGAAAGCTATTCAACACGTGCCTTTTATGCCTGTCTAATGGAGATGTCTGAGTCTGTACATTTTTCATGGTCTTCATCTGAATCCAGATAGTAAATGCTGTGTCAAGATTTAGAGCCCAGGAAATAAGTCCATTACCATTCTCCGTAGGTGCCACTTAGATGCTTCTAAGCCACATCTGTTGAGATGAAATGGCATTCCCGGGAATTTTGGCCACCTTGTGGCTGCACAATTGTTCCAGAATGTGGAAGCATGGGGCCAAAGTGAAGCCTGGAGCAGCCTGAGCTCTTTAAGTGGTCCTTTCCCAGCACCAGAACCAGAAGCATCATTGCCTGCTACCCTCGAGAAGGCAGAGCCACTGGGGCCCAGTCTGGCTGCCCCCAGCATCAATCAGATACTGGACATGTGATGCTAATGGGATTCACAGGCGATGTATTTTTTCTGAGACAAAGTCCCACATCCTGCCCAACTGGATCAGTGTGGTCGGGTAAATGCCATGTTACCCCACGAGGAACATCCTGACAAAGAAATGAGAATGTCCATCAGAGCCTCAGCCAACACACTGGAGAGAGGCTTCCTTCCACATGCCTCCTGCTCTTGCTGGCTCTGTCACCTGCGGTCATTTCTCACGGGGAGTCCTCTGACCTGCTCTCAGCCTGCTGTTACAGCAGCACGGGGGCTCCATGTGGGCAGCCGCTGAGAGAAAGGGCTCCTGGCTCTAAGGGGACTCAAATGAATTATTTTTTCTTTGTAGTTATGCTGTCCCTTGAACCATGTTTTATTTATTTCTTGGTGAAATCAATGTAAGAATTCACTTTTTTATCCTTTTTAAATTGCATTTTACTATTTTGACTATGAAAATCTGTGCAGGTCAAAAGTTAAAACCCCAGGCCCAGGAATTCTTAAATCTCAGTCTCATTCCTAGCTTCCCATCCTGTGCGGTCTTGTCTCTTGTATGTCGTCCATTCTCATGAGTTTCTGGGGTATCTTTCTTGTGCTTCTTTTTGCAAAAATAAGCAAGTCTATACAGACATTCATTTATTTTTCTATCTTTTTAAAAAGAATAGCACACTTTCTCCACTTTTTTTCTTTTTTGCAGTTTGCTTAAAGGCCTATCTGGAAATCACTCTACATCAGTTCACAGAGACCTTCCTCATTCTTTTTCCGTCTGTGTAGACCCCTCTGTGTGGATGTAGCAGCATTTCTTCAACTTTTTCTAGTGGAGAGTTACCTGCTTTGTTTCACCTCCACCAGGAGATCCAGGAGTAAGCTGCTGTGCAGTGCAGGGTGTGGCCTGCCTGGGGGACGCACAGGGCACTTCCCATAAGTGAAGCTTGCTGAAAATATTAACCTGAGTCTAATCATGAGGAAACAAAATGACAAATCAGACTGTGAAACGTTCTTCCATAAAGTCAAGACCAGGAAAGACAAAACAACAAATAAGAGGGAGCTGGGGAGTGAAGGAAATAAAGACACAGAGCTATCAATTCTATCCTGGGTCTTGGTTGGGTCCTGGATGGAACTGAAAAACAAAACGCTCTAAATGGCATTTAGGGAAAAACTGAGGCCCTTTGAATATGAATTGTGTACTAAATAATCCTTTAAATCCATGTTAACATCTTGGGGGTGACAATGGTATTGGCGTACTGTAGTTTGGGAGGCTTTTTTGATAAAGGATTTAGGGGTAGAAAAAAAAAGAAAGCGTTCTGAGAGATAGATGTAGGGTCCTGAGTAGGAAACATCTGCTACAGGACAGGTATTCAAGTTATATTTGATGAATAAGTGGATTGAAAGAATGGATAAACATAAAACATATATAAAAGTTAAAATGAAATAAAAATATTCACTGTCTTAACCACAGGAATTCTGAAAGTACAATTCATGTCTTCTTGTTCTCATAGGGATTTAAAAGACTAGCGCTCCTAGGTGTTCAAGTCAAAAGGTCCAGGTCAGTGCTAAACGCAGAACGTTCTACTAGTCATCAGCCTGCGGCTACTGGAGTCTTTCTGTCTCATCCTCCACCCCCCCCCCCATCATGACGTCTACAATTTACTTTCCCGTGGTTCAGGTAAAGAGAGTGCGCATGCGCGCGCGTGTGTATATGTGTGTGCGTGTGTGTGTGTGCGTGACAGTGATAGAAAGAGGGAGAAACCAACAGAGAGGGAAACAGGAAAGAAGCAAACGTGACTCCACACTGGCAGCCCGTAAGCCTGTAAATCCAGGTGAAAAGTTTATGGATGTTCATTGTGCTGTTTTCTCATAGGTTTGAAATGTTTCAAAATCAACAAGTTGGAGGAAACTTTCTGTCTTAAGACAGAAAGCCTGAAAGGGGTTCTGCTCTTGGTTGGTCCCCCTTTTGCAACAGCACGAGGCTGTTGGAGAAATCCTTTTGTGGTCTCAGAATTCAGGCTCTTACTTGTGTTGCTAATTCAAGCAGATTTAAGCAAATGAAGTCAATTCTGAAGTGAAATGTGAGGCTCCCACAGTTTAGAATTTAGACCATGCCCACACTGTTCTTTGTTCTTTGCATTTTCTCTTCTGTGTTGGCTCTGCCTGTGGGTCCCGGGGGTCCCCGCCCCCTGCACGGGTGGGAGCTCTGAGCTTCAATGCAGACCCTATTCTAGGTTCCTAATGAATCCCAAAGTTCCCCTTGGTGTCGTGAGGAGAGAGCCCGTGTGTGTCCTGCACTAAGATGTGTATCCCCCGTGAAATCGGACACTGGGGTCCAGCCTGGAGCAGTTGAGTGGCTCCCACCTTTCCCAGAACACTGGGGACCTGGGGTCCCTTAAGCTTCCCGGCAGGAGGGGCAGGAGGTTTGGGTGACAGGTCCAGCGAGGACTTGCTCACCTATGAAGTGCCAGGATAGGCCTTTGTAGAATTGGGGCAAATCTCCCAGGAACCTCGCCAAGCAGGACCAAGGACAGGATGGGGCCGGGATCCCTGATGCTGGGCTGCAATTAGGTTCCCTGGGTTCCCATTCTGAGGGCATTGAGCTGTGGTGACTTGGAGCCAAAGGCAGGACCACCGGACATGGCACCCATACACCTACGTGAAGGGGCCGCTGCCCCCAGAGACCGGGCTCGGAGGCAGCGAGAGTAGGGCCCTGGGGGGACCAGGATGTTCCCCCCAAGCGGTGCTTTGTGCTCTTTTCATCCTCTCCTCTCCCATCACCTTGGTCGAGAGGCTCTGTGTCACTCAGCTCTCCTTACAGAGCTGCTTTTCCTAAACTCCATTCAGTGTTCAGGGGGAAATTCGGTAGAACAGTGGATAATTAAATATCACGTTTCCTTAATTCTAAGGTGCTGGCAACTGTAATGTGCACCATTAACTTAATAACAGTTTTTCTGGAATTCATTGGACATGTCACGCCAACAGTGCTTCCCAGATGCACCCTGACTTCAGAAACGTTTTTTCAAAGCACCCGAATGCAAGGAAATACTGTGAGTTTGGGAAACACTGGGTTAGATTAGGTGTGTCTTTCCTGCAGACCTTTCCAAAGACTGGACCCGCTTAGAGGCGCTGCCGTTTCCACAGAGCTGCGACGGGCAGTTTGTCAAACTCAGGTCTGCAGCAGGGGCCTGGCTCCACCTCCCAGGGCCCTGGGTTGGCGCCCATCTGGAGACCTGAGTCACTCCATCAACCGTCTCTGCGCCGGTCCTAATTCTCCCAGGTCTGCTATTTGGGAGCTGCTGTGACTCTGGAGCTGGGGGACTTGTGCATCCAACCAGCCTGACCCTCAGCCCTCCTCTCTCCTGGGGAAGCTATTAGGTTTCCTGGTTTCCTCAGGGCACCCCCAGTGCAAACCGGCCATCAGGGGGACTCAGCATTGCGCAGCCCCGCATCGGTCCCGGGGTGGGGCGAGATGTGCCTTCACATCTTCTGGCCTCCAGGTTTCCGTATCCCAGCGCCTCTCAAGACCTCCTCGGCCCGCGGGATTCCAGCATCCAGGGCTTTTCCAGCCCTGACCCTAGGTTCCTCCAGGTCCTGTTTCTATGACCCGCTGTGATCCTAAAAGTGCTGGAAGGTGGAGCCTCCCCGCAGGCGACACCCACAGCCAAGCGGTGTCCTGGTACCTCGCGGCCTCAGCACGTACACGCACATCACGGGTGCACAGGCACAGGCTTGCGGAGAGACTGTTAGGGACGCAAGAGCTTGCGATCCGTTTATTCAGTAAATATTTCCTAAACGTCTTCCCTGTGCCAGGATCCGTCTAGGCTCAGAGACCCGGCATGGACCCCGCAGAAAGGGCACCTTGTATTCTGGGGTTGGGAAACGATCCAGACGACGTGGAATAACCGAGGAAACTGGCAGTGCAAGTGCCGAGGAGAAGAGAGAAGGCGGGAGCCGGGGCCGGGTGCGGAGCGAGCTCCCTGCACGGCCGGGCCTGGGGCCCTGGTGGTGCCTCACAGGACGGTAGACGTCACCTGTAGGTGGGACCCTCCGCACGCTGAAATCCCCTCTGTCAAACTGCCCCGGGGTGGGGCAGCCCCGGAGTGGGGGGCTGTGGACATTTGGGGATCAGGGGCAGCACGAACTGGGCTCCCCTGGTGGAATCAGTGAACGCGGATGTGGTTTGTGAACACGGCCTCCCATAGGGACTCGGCCTTTAGTGGGCCTGTGCCTGTCGCCCACGAGGCCACCCACGCGGCTCAGGGCGTGAAGACCCCCGGCCAGAGGGACCAGCTCCCAGCAGGTGTGTCTCGGGGTCCGCGCCGGAAGCTAGGCCTGCAGTGTGGGATGCCGGGCCTTCTTCCCATCGTCCGTTTGCAGAGCTGGAAATGGAGGGGATTCAGGTCTCCTCCACGGTTGGTCTGAGCCGGAACTCTGGCCCTTCTGGAATGTTCTTTCCTGTGCAGCATGTTCCACTGTAGACGCAGGATCCTTTCTCTCTTTAAAAAAAAAAACAGAAAATAGACCAACATGGAATTTACCAGAATTTGTTTGTCGAGCACAGACTTATTGCGTTACCACAAAGAGCAAGCACACCTACGTGTGATGTACGTGGTCCTGCATTCGGAATACTAGAGATAAAAACCAGATTTCAATCAGCGGCGCTACGTCATCCATCTCCCCTCTCTGTAGAAAGACGCTATTAGTAGATCCTTGTCATAAGAAGCAATAAAAATGGGGAAAACTGTTACAAAAGTGTGTCTGATTAGTAAGATATGTAATCATTTTGCATTTTGTGGTGTATGTGGTCTTCACTAAACTTTTCAAATTTGTAATTTCATGTCCTCATTCCAAATAAAAATCCACCTTTGTGCCTATTTCTATTGGTAATTTTGTATTCTTTTCCTTAAGAAAGTCCCCACTTTTTATTGAAGTTTAGTTGAGTCACAATTCTGTAGGGCAAGGCACTTTCTAACTTTCCTTCCTCATTATCGGAGTCCCTGGGAAAAGATCCAAAGGACTGACACTCAACACGTTTTGAGTGATTTCAGGGTCCTTGGGATAAGTTTATACCAATGCAGATCTTACTCATCGGGGGGCTCATTTAGAAAAGCAAAAGGAGCCCCGTGAAACTCAGCCTGAATCATAACTTGGTGACTGGGAGTCACTGGGAGGAATGGGGACGGCTGTACCCGCTAGCCATTTGGGTTCCTGGGGCTTACTGGGGGACGGATGCTACTTGCGAGGGTGGCCTTGGGCTGCCCTGGGGACCTGGCAGTGGCCTAGCTGTTTCCGTCAGCACAAAGAAGTCAGGATACTGGGCTCCTTGCAGAAAGTGTGGGGAGTCTTTTCTCCAGGGGTCACCTGTTGTGAAATGGGGGTGCAGTACATTATCTGTGGGGTGTGCGAGTCTGGGATAACTTTCTTCAGATGCGGAACAGCCCTGCCAGTTTACTCCATCGCACTGTGTGTACCAGCATCCTCCACTCTCCGAGAATAAATTGGTTAATTTTGCAGAGTGCTTTGGAAATGTAAAGTGCTGTAAAAGGCTCACATTGTAAGAGGCCGCACATGTGTATGAGAAGGGAAAGGGTGCAGAGGGGGCTGCAGCATGCGGTTCGCCTAGTAAATTTCATGATTGCTTCTGGAAATTATGCTTTCTTATTTATAAGTCTTGTCGAAGAAATAAATTGAATGGAATCACCAGATGGCCCTAAATATTGTCTTTATTGCCTAGAACTGTCTTTAGAGAGCTCTTGCTATAGGAACGGGAAGTTTTAAGATGGGGTAGCCTGGGAGGGAAAGGGACACAGGCCTAATTCCAATGACTGTCACGACCATCTATTTATTTGCTCAGCGAGGTGAGGGGGAGACCATCTCATTTAGACTTATTAAAGGGTCCAAAAGTGTAACACTCTTCTAAAGGGTCACTATAAATATGACACATACTGTATTTCAGAGAGTTTATGGGAAAGGAAATTGAAATCTCCTAAAAATAGAATTGAATCTTGTCCAAACAATATTGGATACACCAAACGAGTGTTTCCGTTATTACATCTAACAGGCTGATACGCCAAGCACATTTTTATAAAGCTTTAGTTTGTTTTCATAAATTTTGGACTTTGCTACAATTCTTAGGTTTCTTACAATTATCAGCCAGTGTGACACTGTTTTTAAAAGTGAAAATGAAAGACTCGTTTGTGGCAGGGCTGCCATCTCCTCCCGTCCACCCTGCTCTGTTCACTGGCACAGCTCCCGTGATCTGGGCCGGGCCGGGCTGAGGGGTCAGGGTACGGATATTGACTGGTCTGCATGCGTCCTGCATCTGGGAACAGAAACAGTCTCCACCCTGGAAGGCCCTTATCCCAGTCTACAGAGCAGACTTGTGCCCTGGAGGTCCCCCTGCTGTCTTGAGACCAGGAGGGGTGGTAACTTCCAGGAATGAGACAGAGGACGAGAGATTTGCAGAGATGTGGACCCGGCACCCTCCAGCTTCCAGGCCACCTGCCTGCAGAATTCTGTTACACAGGGAAAGTTAAGCCTCACTCTGTTGAAGCTGCTCTTTGTAGGATTTTGTTACCTGCAGCTGAATGCATTGTCCTGAGATTATTTATCTACCAGGACAAGTTAGGGAAGAAACAGAATGGTCAGGAATTATTGTATAATAGCATGGCTGTGCTATTTCTAGTGTATCCACAGCCCCACAGACGCTAGTACCTGGACAGGTGAGTGGAAGAAGGAAGTATGTACATTCTCAGTGTAATGCCTAACATCTGAGCATAGGCACCAATGCAGTCGAGACCATCCCTTTACAGGGTGGCTTGGCTCTGCTTTCTTCTTCTTCTTCTTTTGTTTAACATCTTTATTGGAGTATAATTGCTTTACAATGGTGTGTTAGCGTCTGCTTTATAACAAAGTAAATCAGCTATACATATACATATATCCCCATATCTCCTCCCTTTTGAGTCTCCCTCCCACCCTCCCTATTCTGATTTCTTCTTGCAGGAGGCCTTAGTATTCACAAAGGAATCTGTTTTATTTTTTTTCTTTCTTTTTTTTTTAGTTTATAGGGCTCTTCACCGAGTAGTGTTTCTCCAACATGAGTGCTACATGGGCTCTCTGAAAAGGGTATACATTTTCTCAACAATCCCTAGTGTTGACATAAATTATTTTAATTTCTATTACTGGAAGATGTACACATATAAAGCTAGTATAAACCCTTTACACTTGCCATTATACACATAAAATTGAAAATTACGTGCAAGTAAAGCTTTACAATCAGTAATACTTAAATTAACAACATCAGTGTGTCGTTTGGTTTAAATTAAGTTGTTGCTCTCCGTGTGGATGCTGTTTGGACTTCTAGGGCTCTGTTTCTTTTGCGTTAAACATACTCTGTGTTATGTGGTGACAAAACCCCTCATCACCCTCCTCTCCCTTGAACTGTAGAGAAATATCCTTTCAGTCACCATGGTGTCGAATGGACCTTGCTTGTACAAAAGAATCACTGGCTAATAAATTCCAGTTACCTTTTTCTTATTAGCAGGCCACAGCCAGGGCCAATTCATCCATACACAGAGCTCTTATAGATCCTTACATTTTTAATTATAATTGACACAAAATTAGAAAAGTATTGTGATGGGAACGATGCATGGGTTTCCAAGAGCGTCTTTTCTGTGGACGCTTCCTGGTCTGGAGGACATGCTTGTCAAGAAACGATCAACTTATTCTAGAGCCTTTGGGTCATAGCATCTAAAGACCAACTTTTCTTAAGAGTATGCAGATGTGAACTTGAATTAGTTTAGATATCCTTGTGAGAACATACTTATTACATTTATGAGGAAGTAGCTTTGGAGTCTTTCTTTTATGATGATATATCCATGGCAGTAAGATTCCTTGTTTGGTCACCTCTCTGAGCTTGTTCGATGCAGGAGGCTTTCGCTGTTGGAAAGCCACAGGGATGACCTGCAGCCACAGAGCTGAGTCACTGAGAAAATAATTATTCATTATTGGGCATCTCTTCACAAACAAATGCAACAGTTTTAATCTCCCATTAAAATAAATTTTACTGTCCTCAAAATACTCAATTGACTTTTATGAATACATAATGCAATATTATAGTCTGAAATTTAAAAAATAAGTAAAAGGGCACATGGAGGAAAAAAAATCCCTCCTCTACTCCCACAGACTAGACATGATTCCTTGTCCAACAACCAAGGCTACTTGGTTTTGTACATCTTCCAGGGGATTTGTGTTTTATGTACAATTCTGTACAGATGCTTTTACACATGTAGTGATTGACTATGCATTGCTCTGCACCTTCGCCTTTCAAATGTTTTTTACATACTATGTAACTTTACGGTCCTCGAGTTGACATAGGGGCCATGTATTCATAAAGGTCAGTTGCACAATTTAACAACTTTCATCTAGGGTCACAGTTTTGATGCTCCCCATCCCGTGACCATTTGGGATACTCTCAGTAGATTCCTAAAGATGACTTGATGTGGATTTGGGATTTATGAACAGACTCTACCTGGAACTTGGGGAATCAGTGATCAGCAAAGGAGTTTGAATACTTCTCCCATCTATGCTTTTTGAAATACTCACTTGTTCAGTGTGACTCTGGACCTTCATGCAGAGAGGACAAATGGAATCCCAACAAGGCTGCCCAGAGCCACAGCCCGAAGCTCATGAGCAGCTCCCTGGGGACGTAGGGGTGTGGCGCTGGGGGAGATGTGCGGTGCCTTCCACCCTGCACCTGCAAATGCCTCTCTCCGGTCCATTCAACACCTGCCTTTCTTGACATTCCTCCCTGTCTGCAATATGCTGTTTGTCTCACTTTCTTAATTGCTGGTTTAGTTGGTTCACTTTTTGAGTCAAACCAGCAGCGTTTCCCTGTTTCTGCCCCTTGGAGCTTTGGGCACACCCAGCAACTCCACCTGGTGTGTTTGTGCTGGCTGGTCCTCCCCCACCTCTCTGCAGGTCTCATCCCTCCTTCCCTCCCTCAGGGCCTTCCCCAAATGCCACCTTCTCCAGGAAGTCTGCCCGACCACCCTCCTCCCACCCAGCTTGTTCCTCTGACCCCCACCATCTCTGTTTCTTTTATACTTTTTCACGGCACATAGAGATGATTTGCTTATTTGTACGTTTACTTTTTATGGCATGACCTCTTCCTTCCTAGAAGAGAGGGGTCAGGGATCCTAGCCCATCCTGCCCCCGATGGATCCCACATTCCTGGAACAAGCATTTTTGCCATGTGAATGAGCACACGAGTGGGTTTCCAGGCCAGCGGCCAGAGGCCCGCTCTCCCCTAACAAACGGCCAGGAGCTCGCTTGGGCATCGCTGCCTACACAGCCACCTTCCCAGGTGAGAGATGACTGGAGCTGCCTGGGACTCTGGCCCTCCTTCCCCCAAGTTTCCTTTCAACCTTAATGTTTTAAATTATAAAACAAACTACTAGCAAGGGAGGCCATGAAGCCAGGAGGACTGTGGTTTCCAAGGAGAAAGGAGATGGAGAGGGAGGCAGTGTGCCCGAGAAGGGCTCCGTTCATTGTGTGAGGAGCATCCCGTGTTTGAAGGTGGCTTCTGTGCATGTCACTCCCGCGCTGTTAGAAGTTTAGTCTTTGTTAAATTATTTAGAGCTTTTGGGGGCTGCCAATCAGGACAGGATTAAAGCCGGATATTCCTTTCTTGGTCCTGTTGGCCTGCTGCTACATATTTTCAATAACAAAATATCTTCAGGAAGCACCCCTTCAATAGAAAAATAATTAGCATTTGATCAGATGAATTGTGCTGGGCGTGGCTCACCCTGGATCAAGCAAGAGTCAGACTTTTGCCATGTTCACTGGGGAGGAAATGCTCTGTGGAATGAAGCCAAGTATTATACTCATCTTCTTTCTCAGCAGTTTTCTTATCTGTATGAGGCCAGTTTATGGTGAAATGTGTTTCCTACCAAGTTGATGGATATATGCTTAATTTGAGGTTAGAATTATTTGAAAAATCATTAGGAAATTGTAAACAACTTGTAATGATCTTGGAAAAGCATTTATGTATAGGTCTTGTCTTAGCTTAAAACTTGTCTGTAAGGGCTTCCCTGGTGGCGCAGTGGTTGAGAGTCCGCCTGCCGATGCAGGGGACACAGGTTCGTGCCGCGGTCCTGGAGGATCCCACAGGCTGCGGAGCGGCTGGGCCCGTGAGCCATGGCCGATGAGCCTGCGCGTCCGGAGCCTGTGCTCTGCAACGGGAGAGGCCACAGCAGTGAAAGGACCGCGTACCGCAAAAAAAACAAAAACAAACAAACAAAAAAAACTTGTCTTTGGAGCCTATTACTTTAGGCAAGAAGAAAGAAGTCTAACTAAGCGTCATTGACAGTCTTTGCAGAGACCAGGTACCTCATCGGCCCTTACGAGCTATTTGTGGTGGACGTTACAACCCTATATAGTGCATTCCTAACCAGAATTTCTCACTGTGTCCACGAATTCTTGTAGTGTTACAATTAGGTGGTATATTCTACATGCTCTACGCATTCTGAATAGAGAAATTCCACGTTGCTCAATACCCTTTTTTGATGAAAATTCCTTCTAAGGAAAGATACCAGTAGCTGCCATTTCTCAAATGCTAAGCTTTTTATATATACCATCTCATTTAATTCTCACACTAATAAAAGAACTTGGATGTTATTACCAAGTATTTAAAGATGGGAAACAAAGGGTCAAAGAGGCCAATGCAGATCCAGGACCCACAGTCTCAACAGACGAGACCTAAAATTAAGGCCCTCTGATGAAAAAGGCTTTATTCTTAACCACTATGTACTCTGCTCCCAGAAGCAGAGGGAAGGGGAGTGGAGGGACGGAGTGTGGTTAATTATCAAATTCCAGCTACAGCTGGATGCTGTCACAGGCATTTTTATACGTTTATTTCTTCTTATGTGAGCCTCAAGGCAAGCCTGGATGAAATGATTGTAATAACCCCCATTTTCAGATGAGAAAGTAGAGGCTCAGAGAAGCATTCTTGAGGTCAGGCAGCCGATGCGCGGCCCAGCGGAATTTAAACCCAGAGCGGCCGTGCGCCCCGTCCCGGACGCTCGTTACCCTAGAGCTTGCCTGACCCCGCACTGAGGTTCTGTTAATTCTTGAACGTAATGCTCACCGATTGTGCGCCTTTGTCCTAAACTTCAAAATGAGTCCAGCACCCTTAGGTGTGCTGGGGAAACAAGAAACAAATTATGGAATTCATAAACACATCCTCCTCCTTGACTTGGACCACAACCCATCCCCAGTGGGCATTTTCCTAACTGTGTTCTGATTTGGGGTTTTCAAGTGAGCAGAAAAGACTTGTCATCACACACTGGCCACCCTGCAGAAGCTCCCCACTCCTGAGCCCCGCGGGCAGCCAAGCACCGGGCGGTGTCATCGAAGGGCCTGGGCCTCAGCGTGAGGGCTTGGGAGAACCGCAGATCATCTGTCCTTCTCTTCCTCCCTATGCAACTGAGCACCACTGTCCCCAGGGCTGCAGGCCCATCCTCTGTCCGGCCATCTGTCCAGTGGCCACCCGAGGGCCTGCCAGCCATGTGGCATGAGAACTGAGTGCCAGGCAGCTGGCTCGAGGCCGGAGTACTGGTGGATATGAGGCCTCACCCCTCTGAGCTCTCTCTTCTCTGAATCAGAAAGTAAATAAATATATTTATGTTTCAAGGGCACAAGGTCCCGACTGTCAGGCTTGTCTGAGGGGACCCTGTATGTTTCTGGGAGCCTCGGATGCCTTTCTTGGGTTTGTGGTGACCACCGGGCACCTGTCTAGTGAGAGGAAGTGGATGTACCCTCCATGTAGAAGCAACTCCGTAGCCAGGCGGGTGTGGAGGGAGGATGCTTCAGGGACGAGCTTGTCCGGCCGAGAAGCCAGCCCCTCACCGCCCTCCCTTCCACTTGACACAACACCTCTTGGGCTTCCTCTCCACCTCACAGGGTGGCCACCCAACGCTCTGAGCTGCAGAAGCAGGGCTGTAATCAAGGCGAAGGAGATGTGAGCAAAGTGAGTCCTTCCCTGCGATATCTGCAGCCTCTCAAAGTTGCTATCGATCAATCATGTACTGATTCGATCAACTCTCAAGCATCAGCTCCCAAAGTTTGCGTCAGCCAGGCGGAGAGGAGGCGTGCGAGGCCCTGGCCGCACATTTAAGGGGCTGCTTCCTCTCCGGTCACACAGGGCATTCCTCTACCTTGTGCCCTGGACACCAGGCTGGCCTCTCCTGGTTCCGGCCCTGGGCTGGTGCCTGCTTGTGTTGGTGGAGGCGGACAGCCCGTGCCTCTCCTCCCAACTCAGAGATGGCGCGTCACCACCTAATTCTAGATAACTGTCTGTCTCCAAAATCA
>NC_143131.1:4382500-4451464 GCF_059928025.1 Delphinapterus leucas
GCCACTGAGCCTGCGCATCCGGAGCCTGTGCTCCGCGACGGGAGAGGCCACAACAGTGAGAGGCCCGCGTACCGCAAAAAATAAAAATAAATAAAAAATAATAAAAAAAAATTTGTCCAATGAATGAATGAATGTATCATACAACAGATTCTTGCATTATTTCATAATATTTTTTGTATGTCATTTTTAAAATTATTTATTTATTTATTTGTTTATCTATTTATTTGGCTGTGCTGGGTCTTCCTTGCGGCACATGGGAACTCCGTTGCCGCGTGCAGGATCTTCCTTGCAGTGTGCGGGATCTTTCAGCTTTGGCATGCAAGATCTATTTCCTTGACCAAGGACTGAACCTGGACCCCCTGAATTGGGAGCGTGTTGTCTTAACCACTGGACCAGCAGGGAAATCCCTCATAATATATTATGATAAATGAAATCAGAACCAAATCTCTTTTTTTAAGTTGAAGTATAGTTGATTAACAATATTATATTAGTTTTAATATTATATTAGTTTTAGGTGTACAACATAGAGATTCAGCATTTTTATAGATTATACTCCATTTAAAGTTATTACAAAATAATGGCTATATTTCCCTTTGCTGTACAATATATCCTTGTTGTTTATTGATTTTATACCTAATAGTTTGTATCTCTTAATCCCATACCCCTAACTTGTCCCTCCCCACTTCCCTTTTCCTACTGGTAACCACTAGTTTGCTCTCTACTTTTGAGTCTGTTTCTGTTTTGTTGTATTCGTTCCTTTTATTTTATAGATTCCACTTATAAGTGACAACATAGAGTATTTATCTTTCTCTGTCTGACTTATTTTAATAAGCATAATACACTCCTGGTCCATCCCTGTTGTTGCAACTGGCAATATTTAATTTTTTATATAAATATCATATATTCTACTATATATATATACATATATATACATTAATACATATATATACCACATCTTCTTTATCCATTCATCTGTTGACCAAGAGTTAGGTTGCTTCTGTATCTTGGCTATTGTAAATAATGCTTAGGAACATTGGGGTTCATGTATCTTTTCAAATTAGTGTTTTCGTTTTCTTTGTACATATACCCAGAAGTGAAATTACTGGGTCATATGGTAGTTCTATTTTTAGTTTTTTGAGGAACCTACATACTGTCCTCCATAGTGGCTGCGCCAATTCACACTCCCATCAACAGTGCAAGAGTGTTCCCTTTTCTCCACGTCCTTGCCAAAATTGTTATTTATGGTCTTTTTTTTTTTTTTTTTTTAATTTGTGGTCTTTTTGACGATGGCCATTCTGACAGGTGTGAGGTGATACCTCACTGTGGTTTTGCTTTGCATATCTGATTATTAGTGATGTTGAGCTTGTTTTCATGTGCCTGTTGGCATTCTATATGCCTTCTTCGAAAAACGTCTATTCAGGCTTTCTGCCCATTTTTTAAATCAGGTCAATTTTTGGTTTTGTTTTGTTTTTTGCTTTTTGATATTGAGTTGTATGAGCATTTTATAAATTTTGGATATTAACCCTTGTCAGTCATATCATTTGCAAATATTTATTCCCATTAAATAGGTTGTATTTTCATTTTATGGAAGATATCGTTTGCTGTGCAAAAGCTTTTAAGTTTAATTAGGTCCTACTTGTTTATTTTTGCTTTTATTTTCTTTGCCTTTGGAGGCCTATCAAAAAATAATATTGCTATGATTTACAGTAAGTGTTTTCTGCCTATGTTTTCTTTTTCTTTTTTAAATTAAGTATAGTTGATTTACAATTTTGTGCTAATTTCTGCTGTATAGCAAAGTGACTCAATTATATTATACATATATATATATGTATTCTTTTTTTTTAACATCTTTATTGGAGTATAATTGCTTTACAATGGTGTGTTAGTTTCTGCTTTATAAAAAAGTGAATCAGTTATACATATACATATGTCCCCATATCACTTCCCTCTTGCATCTCCCTCCCTCCCACCCTCCCTATCCCATCCCTCTAGGTGGTCACAAACCACCTAGCTGATCTCCCTGTGCTATGTGGCTGCTTCCCACTGGCTATCTACCTTACATTTGGTAGTGTATATATGTCCATGCCACTCTCTCACTTTGTCACAGCTTACCCTTCCCCCTCCCCATATCCTCAAGTCCATGCTCTAGTAGGTCTGTGTTTTTATTCCTGTCTTACCTCTAGGTTCTTCTGTCTTACCTCTAGGTCTGTGTTTTTATTCCTGTCTTACCTCTAGTAGGTCTGTGTTTTTATTCCTGTCTTACCTCTAGGTCCATGCTCTAGTAGGTCTGTGTTTTTATTCCTGTCTTACCTCTAGGTTCTTCTTTTTTTTTTTTCTTAGATTCCATATATATGTGTTAGCATACGGTATTTGTTTTTCTCTTTCTGACTTACTTCACTTTGTGTGACAGACTCCAGGTTCATCCACCTCACTACAAATAACTCAATTTTGTTTCTTTTTATGGCTGAGAAATATTCCATTGTATATATGTGCCACATCTTCTATATCCATTCATCTGTTGATGGACACTTAGGTTGCTTCCATGTCCTGGCTATTGTAAATAGAGCTGCAATGAACATTTTGGTACATGACGCTTTTTGAATTATGGTTTTGTCAGGGTATATGCCCAGTAGTGGGATTTCTGGGTCGTATGGTAGATCTATTTGTAGTGTTCTAAGGAACCTCCATACTGTTCTCCATAGTGGCTGTATCAATTTACATTCCCACCAACAGTGTAAGAGTGTTCCCTTTTCTCCACACCCTCTCCAGCATTTATTGTTTGCAGATTTTTTGATGATGGCCATTCTGACTGGTGTGAGATGATATCTCATTGTAGTTTTGATTTGCATTTCTTTAATGATTAATGATGTTGAGCAGTACTTCATGTGTTTGTTGGCAATCTGTATATCCTCTTTGGAGAAATGTCTGTTTAGGTTTTCTGCCCATTTTTGGATCGGGTTTTTTTTTTTTTTTATTATTGAGCTGCATGAGCTGCTTGTAAATTTTGGAGATTAATCCTTTGTCAGTTGCTTCATTTGCAAATATTTTCTCCCATTCTGAGTGTTGTCTTTTGGTCTTGTTTGTGGTTTCCTTTGCTGTGCAAAAGCTTTTAAGTTTCATTAGGTCCCATTTGTTTATATTCGTTTTTATTTCCATTTCTCTAGGAGGTGGGTCAAAAAGGATCTTGCTGTGATTTATGTCACAGAGTGTTCTGCCTATGTTTTCCTCTAAGAGTTTGATAGTTTCTGGCCTCACATTTAGGTCTTTAATCCATTTTGAGCTTATTATTGTGTATGGTGTTAGGGAGTGTTCTAATTTCATTCTTTTACATGTACCTGTCCAGTTTTCCCAGCACCACTTATTGAAGAGGCTGTCTTTTCTCCACTGTATATTCTTGCCTCCTTTATCAAAGATAAGGTGACCATATGTGTGTGGGTTTGTCTCTGGGCTTTCTATCCTGTTCCATTGATCTATATTTCTGATTTTGTGCCAGTACCATACTGTCTTGATTACTCTATCTTTGTAGTAGAGTCTGAAGTCAGGGAGCCTGATTCCTCCAGCTCCATTTTTCGTTCTCAAGATTGCTTTGGCTATTCGGGGTCTTTTGTGTTTCCATACAAATTGTGAAATATTTTGTTCTAGTTCTGTGAAAATGCCAGTGGTAGTTTGATAGGGATTGCATTGAATCTGTAGATTGCTTTGGGCCATAGAGTCATTTTCACAATGTCGATTCTTCCAATCCAAGAACATGGTATATCTCTCCATCTATTTGTATCATCTTTAATTTCTTTCATCAGTGTCTTATAATTTTCTGCATACAGGTGTTTTGTCTCCTTTGGTAGGTTTATTTCTAGATATTTTATTCTTTTTGTTGCAATGGTAAATGGGAGTGTTTTCTTAATTTCACTTTCAGACTTTTCATCACTAATGTATAAGAATGCCAAAGATTTCTGTGCATTAATTTTGTATCCTGCTACTTTACCAAATTCATCGATTAGCTCTAGTAGTTTTCTGGTAGCATCTTTAGGATTCTCTATGTATAGTACCATGTCATCTGCAAACAGTGACAGCTTTACTTGTTTTCCGATTTGGATTCCTTTTATTTCTTTTCCTTCTCTGATTGCTGTGGCTAAAACTTCCAAAACTATGTTGAATAACAGTGGTGAGAGTGGGCAACCTTGTCTTCTTCCTGATCTTAGTGGGAATGGTTTCAGTTTTTTAACATTGAGGATGATGTTGGCTGTGGGTTTGTCGTATATGGCCTTTATTATATTGAGGAAAGTTCCATCTATGCCTACTTTCTGCAGGGTTTTTATCATAAATGGATGTTGAATTTTGTTGAAAGCTTTCTCTGCATCTATTGAGATGATCATATGTTTACTCTCCTTCAATTTGTTAATATGGTTTATTACATTGATAGATTTGCATATATTGAAGAATCCTTGCATTCCTGGAATAAATCCCACTTGATCATGGTGTATGATCCTTTTAATGTGCTGTTGGATTCTGTTTGCTAGTATTTTGTTGAGGATTTTTGCATCTATGTTCATCAGTGATATTGGCCTGTAGTTTTCTTTCTTTGTGACATCTTTGTCTGGTTTTGGTATCAGGGTGATGGTGACCTCATAGAATGAGTTTGGGAGTGTTCCTCCTTCTGCTATATTTTGGAAGAGTTTGAGAAGGATAGGTGTTACCTCTTCTCTAAATGTTTGATAGAATTCGCCTATGAAGCCATCTGGTCCTGGGGTTTTGTTTGGTGGAAGATTTTTAATCACAGTTTCAATTTCAGTGCTTGTGATTGGTCTGTTCATATTTTCTATTTCTTCCTGGTTCAATCTCGGCAGGATGTGCATTTCTAAGAATTTGTCCACTTCTTCTAGGTTGTCCATTTTATTGGCATAGAGTTGCTTGTAATACTCTCTCATGATCCTTTGTATTTCTGCAGTGTCAGTGGTTACTTCTCCTTTTTCATTTCTAATTCTATTGATTTGAGTCTTCTTCCTTTTTTTCTTGATGAGTCTGGCTAATGGTTTATCAATTTTGTTTATCTTCTCAAAGAACCAGCTTTTAGTTTTATTGATCTTTGCTATTGTTTCCTTCATTTCTTTTTCATTTATTTCGGATCTGATCTTTATGATTTCTTTCCTTCTGCTAACTTTGGGGTTTTTTTGTTCTTCTTTCTCTAATTGCTTTAGGTGCAAGGTTAGGTTGTTTATTTAAGGTGTTTCCTGTTTTTTATTTTTTATTTTTTTTGTGGTATGCGGGCCTCTCACTGTTGTGGCCTCTCCCGTTGTGGAGCACAGGCTCCGGATGCACCGGCTCAGTGGCGATGGCTCACGGGCCCAGCAGCTCTGCGGAATGTGGGATCTTCCCGGACTGGGGCACAAACTCACATCCCCTGCATCGGCAGGCAGACTCTCAACCACTGCGCCACCAGGGAAGCCCTGTTTCCTGTTTCTTAAGTTAGGATTGTATTGCTATAAACTTCCCTCTTAGAACTGCTTTTGCTGCATCCCATAGGTTTTGGGTCATCGTGTCTCCATTTTCATTTGTTTCTAGGTATTTTTTGATTTCCTCTTTGATTCCATCAGTGATCACTTCGTTATTAAATAGTGTATTGTTTAGCCTCCATGAGTCTGTATTTTTTACAGATCTTTTCCTGTAATTGATATATAGTCTCATAGCGTTGTGGTTGGAAAAGATACTTGATATAATTTCAAGTTTTTTAAATTTTCCAAGGTTAAATTTGTGACCCAAGATATGATCTATCCTGGAGAATGTTCCATGAGCACTTGAGAAAAATGTGTATTCTGTTGTTTTTGGATGGAATGTTCCATACATATCAATTAAGTCCATCTTGTTTAATGGATCATTTAAAGCTTGTGTTTCCTTATTTATTTTTATTTTGAATGATCTGTCCATTGGTGAAAGTGGGGTGTTAAAATCCCCTACTATGATTGTGTTACTGTCGATTTCCCCTTTTATGGCTGTTAGTATTTACCTTATGTATTGAGGTGCTCCCTATGTTGGGTGCATATATATTTACAATTGTTATATCTTCTTCTTGGATTGATCCCTTGATCATTATGTAGTGTCCTTCTTTGTCTCCTCTAATAATCTTTATTTTAAAGTCTATTTTTTCTGATATGAGAATTGCTACTCCAGCTTTCTTCTGATTTCCACTTGCATGGAATATCTTTTTCCATCCCCTCACTTTCAGTCTGTATGTGTCCCTAGGTCTGAAGTGGGTCTATTGTAGACAGCCTATATACGGGTCTTGTTTTTGTATACATTCAGCCAGTCTGTGTCTTTTGGTGGGAGCATTTAATCCATTTACATTTAAGGTAATTATCGATATGTTTGTTCCTATTCCCATTTTCTTAATTGTTTTGGGTTTGTTATTGTAGGTCTTCTCCTTCTTTTGTGTTTCTTGCCTAGAGAAGTTCCTTTAGCATTTGTTGTAAAGCTGGTTTGGTGGTGCTGAGCTCTCTCAGCTTTTGCTTATCTGTAAAGGTTGTAATTTCTCCTTTGAATCTGAATGAGATCCTTGCTTGGTAGAGTAATCTTGGTTGTAGGTTTTTCTCCTTTGTCACTTTAAATATGTCCTGCCACTCCCTTCTGGCTTTCAGAGTTTCTGCTGAAAGATCAGCTGTTAACCTTATGGGGATTCCCTTATGTGTTATTTGTTGTTTTTCCCTTTCTGCTTTTAATATGTTTTCTTTGTATTTAATTTTTGACAGTTTGATTAATATGTGTCTTGGCATCTTTCTCCTTGGATTTATTCTGTATAGGACTCTGTGTGCTTCCTGGACTTGATTAACTATTTCCTTTCTCATATAAGGGAAGTTTTCCTTTTCTATTCTTTTTCTATTCTTCTTCTAGGACCCCTGTAATTCGAATGTTGGGGCGTTTAATGTTGTCCCAGAGGTCTCTGAGACTGTCCTCATTTCTTTTCTTTTCTTTTTTTTTTTCTTTATTCTGCTCTGCAGTAGTTATTTCCACTATTTTATCTTCCAGGTCACTTATCTGTTCTTCTGCCTCAGTTATTCTGCTATTGATCCCTTCTAGAGTATTTTTAATTTCATTTATTGGGTTGTTCATCATTGCTTGTTTCTTCTTTAGTTCTTCTAGGTCCTTGTTAAATGTTTCTTGCATTTTCTCTATTCTATTTCCAAGATTTTGGATCATCTTTACTATCATTATTCTGATTTCTTTATCAGGTAGACTGCCTATTTCCTGTTCATTTGTTAGGTCTGGTGGGTTTTTACCTTGCTCCTTCATCTGCTGTGTGTTTTTCTGTCTTTTCATTTTTCTTATCTTACTGTGTTTGGGGTCTCCTTTTCACAGGCTGCATGTTTGTATCTCCCGTTGTTTTTAGTGTCTGTCCCCAGTGGCTAAAGTTGGTTTAGTGGGTTGTGTAGGTTTCCTGGTGGAGAGGACTAGTGCCTGTGTTCTGGTGGATGAGGCTGGATCTTGTATTTCTGGTGGGCAGGTCCATGTCTGGTGGTGTGTTTTGGGGTGTCTGTGGCCTTATTATGATTTTAGGCAGCCTCTCTGCTAATGGGTGAGGTTGTGTTCCTGTCTTGCTAGTTGTTTGGCATAGGGTGTCCAGCACTGTAGTTTGCTGGTCGTTGAGTGAAGCTGGGTGTTGGTGTTGAGATGGATATCTCTGGGAGATTTTCACCATTTGATATTATGTAGAGCTGGGAGGTCTCTTGTGGACCAGTGTCCTGAAGTTGGCTCTCCCACCTCAGTGGCACAGCCCTGACTCCTGGCTGGAGCACGAAGAGACTGTCCTCCACACAGCTCAGAATAAAAGGGAGAAAAGAAAGAAAGAAAGAAAGAAAGAAAGGGAGAGAGAGAGAGAGAAAGAAAGAAAGAAAGAAAGAAAGGAAGGAAGGAAGGAAGAAAGGAAGGAAGGAAGAGGATAAAATAAAATAAAGTGAGATAAAATTAAATAAAGTTATTAAAATAAACAAATATTATTAAGAAAAAATTTTAAAAAGTGAAAACAAAAACAAAACGGATGGACAGAACCCTAAGACAAATGGTGAAAGAAAGCAATGCAGACAAAATGTCACACAGAAGCATATACATACACACTCACAAAAAGGGAAAAAAATAAGATATCTTGCTCCCAAAGTCCACCTCCTCAATTTAGGATGGCTCGTTGTCTATTCATGTATTCCACAGATGCAGGGTACATCAAGTTGATTGTGGAGCTTTAATCCGCTGCTTCTGAGGCTGCTGGTAGAAATTTCCCTTTCTCTTCTTTGTTCGCACAGCTCCCGGGTTCAGCTTTGGATTTGGACCCGCCTCTGCGTGTAGGTAGCCGGAGGGCAACTGTTCTTCGCTCAGACAGGATGGGGTTAAAGGAGCTGCAGATTCACGGGCTCTGGCTCACTCAGCCCGGCGGGGGGGGAGGGTCACGGAGTGCCGTGCGGGCCTGCGGCGGCAGAGGCCAGCGTGACATTGCACAAGCCTGAGGCACGCCGTGCGTTCTCCCGGGGAAGTTGTCCCTGGATCATGGGACCCTGGCAGTGGCGGGCTGCACAGGCTCCCTGGAAGGGGGGTGTGGATAGTGACCTGTGCTCGCACACAGGCTTCTTGGTGGCGGCAGCAGCAGCCTTAGCGTCTCATGCCCGTCTCTGGGGTCTGCGCTGTTAGCCGCGGCTCGCGCCCGTCTTTGGGGTCCGCGCTTTTAGCCGCGGCTCGTGCCGTCTCTGGAGCTCCTTTAAGCAGCGCTCTGAATCCCCTCTCCTCGCGCACCAGGAAACAAAGAGCGAAGAAAAAGTATTTTGCCTCTTCGGCAAATCCAGACTTTTCCCCGGACTCCCTCCCGGCTAGCCGTGGCGCACTAGCCCCTTCAGGCTGTGTTCACGCCGCCAACCCCAGTCCTCTCCCTGCGCTCCGACCGAAGCCCGAGCCTCAGCTCCCAGCCCCGCCCGCCCCGGCGGCTGAGCAGACAAGCCTCTCGGCCTGGTGAGTGCCGGTCGGCACTGATCCTCTGTATGGGAATCTCTCCGCTTTGCCCTCCGCACCCCTGTTGCTGTGCTCTCCTCCGCGGTCCCGAAGCTTCCCCCCTTCACCACCCGCAGTCTCCCCTCGCGAAGGGGCTTCCTAGTGTGTGAAAACTTTTCCTCCTTCACAGCTCCCTCCCACTGGTGCAGGTCCCGTCCCTATGCTTTTGTCTCTGTTTATTCTTTTTTCTTTTGTCCTACCCAGGTATGTGGGGACTTTCTTGCCTTTTGGGAGGTCTGAGGTCTTCTGCCAGCGTTCAGTAGGTGTTCTGTAGGAGTTGTTCCACGTGTAGATGTACTTCTGATGCATCTGTGGGGGGAAGGTGATCTCTGTGTCTTACTCTTCCATCATCTTCTCCTGTCTCCTATGCATTCTTTTTAATATTATTTTCCATTTTAGTTTATTTCGGGACATTGAATAGAGTTCCCTGTGTCATACAGTAGGACCTCGTTGTCTATCCATTCTATATGTAGTAATTTGCATCTACTAACTCGGAACTCCCAGTCCATCCCTCCCCTCCCCCTTGGCAACCACAAGTATATTCTCTATGTCTGTTGGTGTGTTTCTGCTTCATAGATACATTGATTTGTGTCATATTTTAGATCCCACATATGAGTGATATCATATGGTATTTGTCTTTCTCTGTCAAACTTACTTCATCTAGTATGATAATCTCTAGGTCCACCCATATTGCTGCAAATGACATTACTTTGTTCCTTTTTATGTTTGAGTAATATTCCATTGTATAAATATACCACACCTTCTTTATCTATTCATCTGTCGATGGACATTTAGTTTGCTTCCATGTCTTGGCTACTGTTAATAGTGTGTCAATGAACATTGGGGTGCATGTATCTTTCTGAATTATGGTTTTCTCTGGATATATGCCCAGGAGTGGGATTTCTGGATCATATAGTAATTCTATTTTTAGTTTCCTGAGGCACCTCCATAATGTTTTCCACAGTGGCTGCACCAGCTTCCATTCCCACCAACAGTGTAGGAGGGTTCCCTTTTCTCCATACCCTCTCCAGCATTTGTTACTTGTAAGCTTTTTAATGATGGCCATTCTAAGTAGTGTGAGGGGTACCTCATTGTAGTTTTGATTTGCATTTCTCTATAATTAATGATGTTGAGCATCTTTTCATGTGCCTATTGGCCATGTGTATGTCTTCTTTGGAGAAATGTCTATTTTTCACCTGTGTTTTTTTGTTGCTGTTGTTGAGTTGTATGAGCTGTTTGTATATTTCTTTTGCTATGTCCGCCTATGTTTTCCTCTAGGAGTCTTATGGTTTTCAGCCTTACATTTAGTCTTTAATCCATTTTGAGTATTTTGTGTATGGTGTTAGGGAGTGTTCTAATTTCATTCTTTTATGTGTAAGCTGTCCAGTTTTCCCAGGACTACTCTTTGAAGAGATTTTCTTTTCTCCATTATCCTCCTTCCTTCTGTTGACTACAGGCTATGTTTGTCCTTCTTTTTCTAATTCCTTTTTTCTAATTCCTTTAGATGCTAGGTTAGATTGTTTATTTGAGATTTTTCTTGTTCCTTGAGGTATGCCTCTATTGTATTCTTTTAAATTTTCATTTTTCTCAATGTATTTTCTGATTTCCCCTTTTATTTTTTTCATTGACCCATTGAATTTTTTAGTAGAGTGTTTTTCAGTCTCCACATGTTTGTTTTTCCCTTTTTCTTCCTATAATTGACTTCTAGTTTCATACTGTTGTGGTTGGAAAAGATGTTTGACATAATTTCTATTGTCTTAAATGTGTTGAGATTTGTTTTGCGGCTAGCATGTGGCCTCTCCTGGAAAGCATTCCATGTGCACTTGAACATAATGTACATTGTGCTGTTTTTAGATGGAATCTCTTGTAGAGATCTATTAAGTTCAATTGGTCTAATGTGTCACTTAAGGCTCCTCTTTCCTTGTTAATTTTATGTCTGGATGATTTGTCCATTAATTAAGTGGTATGTTAAAATCCCCTTCTATTATTGTATTACAGTCAATTTCTGCCTTTATACCTGTTAATATTTGCTTTATTTAGTTGCTCCTTTATTATGTGCATATATGCTTATGGATATTCTATCTTCTTCTTATATTGATTCATTTATTATTACATAATACTCTTCTTTGTCTTTTATTATAGACTCGGTTTTAAAGTCTACTTTGGCTGATAGGTGTATTGTTACCCCTACTTTCTTATTGTTTCTATTGATGAAATAAAATTCATATTTTATGGCAAGATGAGGAAAAGTTAAACATAAATTATTCCTTTGCCAGAGTGGGTCTCCTCGTTCCCCATTAGTGTGTATTGTGTATCTGCATTAACCAGACCTCCTTAGGAGAGAATCTTCCTTCTTAATCTCATCAAGGGTCACAACTCCTTTAGAGAGAACCTTCCTTCTTAATCTTGTGGGGGTTCCCTTGTATGTGATTTTTTGTATTTCTCTTATTGCCTTTAGAATTCTCTCTTTATCTTTAACTTTTGCCATTTTAATTATGATGCCTCTTTTTGTGGGTCTCTTTGGGTTCATCTTGTTTGGAACTCCCTGTAATTCCTGTACTTGAATATCTGTTTCCCTCTTTAGCTTCAAGAAGTAGTCAGCCATAATTTCATCAAATACATTTTCTACCCTTTCTCTCTCTTCTTCTTCTGGGATCCCTGTAATGTTGGTACGCTTGATGCTGTCGCAAAGGTCCCTTAAAGTATCAATTTTTTTAAATTTGTTTTTCTTTTTGCTGTTCTCATTGCACAATTTCCATTATCCTATCTTCCACCTCATATATCTTCCAGATCACTTATGCCTTCTGCTGTCTCACCTAATCTGCTGTTAATTCCCTCTAGTATATTTTCCATTTCAGTTATTGTGTTTTTCAGCTCACACTGGTTCTTTTTTTTTATATTTTCTAGTTCTTTGTTAAAATTTTCACTGTGTTCATTTATCCTTTCCCCAATTCAGTTAGCATTCTCAGTACCATTGCTTTGAAACCTTCATCAAGTGAATTATTTATCTCTGTTTAATTAGGATTTTTTCAGGTTTTTTTTTTTTGTTCTTTCATTTGAAACATATTCCTCCATCTTCCCATTTTGGTTAACTTTCTCTGTCTCAAGGAAATTAGGTGAAACACTTACATACCCTGGCCTTGAAGGCATGTCCTTGTGTGGGAGTACCCCTACGCAGTGTGCACGTACCAAGTGGCTTTGGCTGGTGAGCTGGATCTTAAGTGAGCATGGTCTGTGTCTTCCCCAGGGTGTGCTGGCAGCCACCACCAAGGTGGGAGGTAGTCTGGAGTAGGAGAAGCTAGAGCCAGAGACAGGTGCAAGCTGGGGCTTCTCCTATGCTCAGTGGCCATCACCACCCTACTTGGGGTGCGGGCAGGGGTCAAGGGGCTGGAACAGAAGCCAGGAGGAGCTGGGTTTCTCCTGGTGTGACGGCAGGCTCTGCCTTAGTTTGTGTTGTGACTGAACCTGAGGGCTTGAGGCTGCATTCTGTGCTGGTTTCAGTTTGTCCCTGGTGTGTGCCCATTGGTTAATCTGGGTCAGGGCTGGAGGCATTGGTGACACACCACTGAGCTGGTCTGACTCCCTCCCAAGTGTGCACAGGGATGGTGCTGGTTGATGGAACTGAGCTTGCTCCCTCCCGAATGTGCAGTGACATGCGCTGGCAATGGCTGCCTTTGCCCTGGTCCAAGGCAGGGCTGGGGTCTGAGACCACTCTGTCCTCTCCATGTGTGCACGCTCTCATTGGCAGTGGCAGCCTTCCCCTTAGTGGGGAGCAGTGCTGGCACAAGAGGGGCTGGAGCAGGAGCCCATTGTGGGCTGCAGGGCTTGCTGGGGTGGTCCAAGAAGGCCAGCCAGAGCCCCGGGCAGTTTTCAGTCTGCTGTGACTGCGCGTAGGCAAGACTGTGCTCTTCATGAGCAGACTCTCAGTTTCCTACGGCCATCTGATAAGCCCCACTCATTTTCAAACCAGCTAAAGGAGGGGCCTTGTCCTCCTGGTGTTGGGTCCCAGGGCTGGGCTGCCTAATATGCGGCTTGAACCCTTTGCTCTCTAGGGAGGATCCCCAAACCTGTGACTGCCCCCTCCTCTCCTGTGTCCCCCACCAGGGGCACGGGTCCTAACCAGGTAGCTTCTCCTCTCCTCCTCCCTGACTCCGTGTGCATCTTTCTTTACAGCTTTGGTCACAGAAGAGTCTTTCTGATATGGTTCTCAGGTCGATTTCAGCAAGGGTCTCTCTCTGTGTCATTGTAGTTTTGATGTGTTCATAAGGGGAGCAAGCCCAGCCTCCCCTCCCTCCACCATCTTGATCTCTTTCCACCATAATCATGTACATTTTGGTAAGGTAGGACCACTTGAGGTGGCAAGCAAAGATGCACGGGGTATTTAGTTTCAAATAATTCTTTTTTGTATTGATGTATATGATTATCTGCTAGTTACTTTCCCTCCCTGCCCATCTCCTCCATTTCTTCCTTCTTTGTTTCTATTTTCCATCCACAATCTTTTCATTCAGTCAGTCAATCGATCAGTTCAAATATCCCCTTACCATAGGGTTATTAGTTGGCCCTTTCTCAAAAATGGCTCCTGGAAGCAGGACACACCCATGTGATGAAATGACCAATTTTATTGATGTCACAGATATTTTCCATGGGACAAATGTTCAAGATACCCACTGAACTCACGCTTTCTCCTGGGATGGGATGGAAGATTGTTCACAGTACTTTTTTTTTTTTTTTTTCCTTTCAATCGCTGTCCACTCATCCCTATTAAATGTATTTTCTTCTGTTTCTGTGATCTATATCTATTAATTATTAGGGACACAAATGGAAATTATACCTCCAAATTGCTGGTCTTAGGAAAGAAAAGATTTGTACTTTTTCGTGGAGTTAGTTGATTGCTTTAAATTTGAAATTCTCTACTCAATTTTGTTCCTTGTGAGAAATGGTATTTTAGGAATATGAGGAGAGCTAATGAATCCACAGATAAGGCTTTTATCTGACCCCACCAGTGTGGTGTTGTGAGGTATTTTCTCCTTTATTTTTATTGGAGAGGATTTAGACACAGCTTTCTCAACTTCAGCTGCAGAGTGACCAGTGCAAGGTACTTATGTGTCCCAGTCTCATTTATCTGAGACAAGTGCTGGCAGGGGGCTTTGATGGACACACCGCATCCTCTCCTCAATTTCAGATGGGATTCCATTGGGAGCTGTTCCTGGATCCCCTCCAGAGCTGTCCCTGTTCTCTCTCCTGATCACTTAATCCATCAGAGGGAGGCCCAGTGACGTCAAACAGCTCATACTTTCAAGTGTTTCCAGATATGAGAACAGCCCCGTCACTTTGGTTCTTCATGGGTCTCTTCTCTTCAAGGAGAGAATGTGAAATAAAAACCAGCTGAGATTAAAATATGTCAGTCAAGCAATCTGTATTTAGAAAACTTAAAAATATATATATAATTAAACCAATTGCTGTGGTTCAGCTTTTACCAGCATATGAACAGTTTTGGAAATGAGGAAGCAGCTGGACTCTGGCCGTATGCCCTGACCTTACCATTCAGTAGATGGAGGCAAGTCCTGGACCTCTCTAAGCCTCCGTTTCCTCATCTGTAAAATGGGATGTAGATGAGTACGTGCCATAGTAGGTGTTGTGGGGACAGATAAGAACACTTATAAATGGTTTTATCACGTTGCCTGCCTCAGAATGAGTGTCTGGAAAGTCTCCTTGGATGTATTAGGGTACAAGTAATGTTTGGAACGAGTCTAGTGGAGTGTAGAGTTTCATCCAAATGGCGGGCAGTTTAATTACTGAGGCGTTAGTGCCATGAGGGTCTGTCCAGGGAACATTTGAGATGCTCCATAGAAGGTCACACCCGCTGGTTCAGCAGACAGCTGTTTTCAGTACACCAGGACCCCTGCATTCCTGGCCAGGGGGTATTTCTATGCATGCTGCTGCCCGATGTTGGAAAGAGCCCTTCTGAAGTCAAGGCTGAGTGTCATGGGCATCGGTTGCCAAGAGGACATCAGTAACGCCACTAGGTGAAGAACTTGTTTGGAGCAACCATGTTCTCTACTCTGGTGGTACATCTGGGCTCTCTGCCACCCTGGGTTCTCTCCAGGCCCAGGTGGTCGAGGGTCCTCCCCATGCTGGGGGAGCCCTGGTTGCTCCCTTGGTGGTTGGCTGATGGCTTTTTAATTGGACCCCAAGTCTGTTGGCATAATGGAAGAGTCAACAGCCATCCAATCTGGAGGGGGCAGAGGGCAAGGGAATTATTTTGCATTTTAATGCTTCCAGGGAGCTCTTGTTAGCTTTCCCTTTTAATTTTATTTTCCTTTTCTGTTAGAGAAACCTTGAGAAGTTTAAGAAATGGTCTTAGAACCTTTATAACAGTAATTTCTTTTCCAAGTTAATTTTGGCAGGACAAGAGTTGCTTTAGTCTCACTTTGGTTGATAAATGACACTTGTTTTAATTTTGTATTGTGGAGAATTGATTCAAGATGACTTGTAAGTTTTGGAACAATGGTGCCTAATGTGCTGTTTTATTTCGACTAGTCAGAAGTCATTCTTGTGTGAGATCGTGAGGCCTTTTAATTTAGGTTATGCTACAGGGAATTTATGTCTGATCATGGGTAGCTCTGGAGTCATCCAGTCAGGATTTTAATCACAGCCCACCTCTTGCTGGCTGGGTGATGTGGGGCACATAACCTTGGCTCCCTGGTTACTGGTTTCCTCATCTGTCAATTGGGGTGATGGCCACCACTGCAGGCTTCTGTGGTAGCAAAGGAGGTGATGTATATAAAGTGCTCACCCAGGAGCTGGAGCCTGGCCCACAGTACGTGGCAATGGATGCTTGCATTCATAGGTGGTCTTTGGATTAGGAATTTTTACCTTCATAGGCCTCCTTCTGTCTCTGCTTCTGTCTTTCTCTCTAGGACTCTCTCTCAACTGTATCAGTTCCCTTGGGTGGGGAGGCGGGCAGGGGTCTGCAGAGAAGGAAGGACATGTCATGAACGTGGGATCCTAGGGTGGTGCCAGCATTGGGTCCAGGTTGCTGATTTTATCAGAAACTTTGCAACTGGAAATTAAGTCTCAAAGTCCTGAAGCTGGTGACTCCCATTCAATTAGAAGACTCTCATAAAAAAAAAATTAAAAATACTTATGATTGCATTTGACAGATTCTTTTATTTTTTAAACCCAATATAAATTCAATATCTACCTATATGAACTCACACACACCCCTCACACACAGGGCTGAGGACCAGTTTCCTATGTCCAGCTTTTCCACCTCCCAGAGCAAGCCTGGGGTTTATCACTGAGGCATCACCGTGCCCTGCGAGGCTCTCGCGAACGTGATATCAACCCATCAATTCCTGTGGCTGCTCCTCCAGCTGGCATGACTGAGTCAGCAACCTAATCTTCTGGGACAAAGGGAGGAAAGGAGAGAGAAAGCCCACAGATCTTCCTCAGCTGGGAAATGGAGACCCTTCCCTCAGCTGGAGGAGAATGAAGGCTCAGTGTGAGTGCAATCTAACATGTAAAAAATGCAGCTTCAGTGCAGGTCATTGCTTTTACCAAGATCTGTTGTTCATAGTGGTCAACATTCAGATTTCGTAAGTGCAGAGTTTTACTGCAATAACCTCATCATGCATTTAGTGTAACTGTAACCTGAAATGCACAAAGAGATTCACACAGTAAAAATTTCCCAAGAACAAGAGCAGAGCCTGACAGTACTTCAGTGTTGAGAAGATAGCACTGTTTTGCATCCACGTCACCCCAGCCCACATGTGGGGTCTGCTCCTGATGCGGCTGTGGAACGAATAAGAGGATCCAATACCCAGATGTGAGGAACGTGCTCATCTGGGCACCCTCTCTGGCTAATCCCGCGCCCCCTTGGACACACGTTTGTTTGGGTGCTGCCTGCTGCGCCATAGTCGCCCCCTTCAGATGCTTGGGCGTGCTCATCAGGCCTACCGTGCCTTAAGGCTGAAGTCTGGGCAGCTCAGCTGCAAATGCGCTACTGTGTCAATCCTAGCTCATCAGAAAGTGAGGTTATCCTTCTGGGTTTCAATTTTGACCAAGTAGAATGTCAACTTTTTTTTTTTTTTTTTTTTATATTATCAGGAAGCCTTTTAATAGATTTTCACCAGTAGACCTCAGGTCAGGGGAAGAAATACAGGGCAGAAAGATTAGACCAATACTCTCATTTGGCTTTGCTGAAACCAGTTATAGCCACCCTATAAATAGTTGGTCCTGTGCAACCTTGAGACCTTTGAAAACCCAACCATAAACTCCCCTCAGGGTGCTAGGGGAAATCTTTGCTAACAAAATGTCATGAGGTTGACAAGCCTTAAGATGTCCTGGAAAAAGGTCTCCTCCTCTTCTCAAATCTAGCTCTCCCTCATCAAGTGCCTTTCTCCTTCCTTCCAGCTGGAATTGGCTCCCATGCGCATAGCTCAGCCAGGCTCAGTCTGGGTTAAGAGCAGAGCACGGTGGAAAACTCTGCCTCCCTGTGTGTGCTGGGAGAAACCCCTCCACCCCTGCGCTGGGGACTTCAGGCACCGGGAGCCCAGGGACCTCTTTTTCTATTAATAGCCCTGGCCCAGGAGTGGGATGTGTCCAACACCATGACCCCCTGTCTGCACCCCTCTATGCTCAGCTCTTTACACCATGCCTGGCTTCCTCCAATCTGCATGGACCTGCCTTTAACCTGGGCTACTACTGAAAAATTCATTTTTAAATTCTTTCACCTGAATTTGTTTTGCTTTTCTGACTGAATTACAACATCTTAAGGAGAGGAACCGTAGGTTGTAATTATTTAACTTCTTTTTTTTCTGTTACTCTCACAGCGTTGAACTCCATACCCATAATAGGTGATGCCTTTTGTGTTCATTTTGTTACTGAAATGTCACATATAGTCAAAAGAATAAATACATACAAAGGAATGGGAGTAAAATAAACACCTTTGAGCCCACATTGCAGTTTAAGTGATAGGAATACCAATACCTTTGATGGCTCCTGTATTCCTTCTCCAACCAGGCCCACATCCCGGCTTCCTTCTTGAATTTTGTGGTCCTAATTCCCTGGGGTTTCTTACATTCCTATCATATATGTCTGTAACCTTAGCCACATACTGTTTACTTCTACCTGTTTTTACTCTATGTAAATGAAATTCCATTTCATTTAGTCTTTGTGACTTGCATTTTTCATTCAGTGTTATGTTTTAGATGCTAATCTATGTTGGCATGTGCTGTAGGTCAATCATTTCACTCTGCATGCCATTTCTCCGTATGAAAATGCTGCAATTTTCCACCTCTTGTCCTTCGACATTCCACTTGTTTTAATTTTTCTCACAACAAATATTCTTCTAGAAACTTTCTTGCGCACGTCCCCTGAAGCAGATGTGAGAGTTTCTCTAGAGAATATATGACTAGGAGTAGACGTACTGAATCGTTGGATACCAACTGGTCTTACTGAAGGTGGTTGTATCCACATCATTTGTGTATGAGTGTTTCCACTGCTACGAGATCATGGTCAATACTTGCTGTTAGCTGATATGCTAGTTGTTTCAATCCGATGATTATATAAATTGTTCTCTTTGAGAGTTTAATTTGTATTTCCCTAGTGTCGCCTATCTTTTCATATATTCATTTCTTTTTTTTTTTTTTTTTGCATTTCTTCTGTGAGCTGCCTATTCACATCTTTCGCTAATTTTTCTTTTAAGTTATTTCTTTATTTAGTTTAAGAGGCTTACATTCAATATCTAGACTTATAATATCCAGGCACTGACTTTTTGTTGTTGTATGTGTTGTAAATGTCTTCAGTCAGATTTTGGCACTGTTCCCTCACCTTTTGCATAGAGCTTTGTGGAAGTTCTTAATTTTAATGTAACCTAATTGATCTATTTTCTTTTCTTCTAAAATGTCAGGTTTCTTTTCTCTTTATTAAAAAGGCATTTCCTACACTAAGGTCATAAATATATTCTGCCTATTTGGTCCCCGAATGTTTTCAGTTTCACCTTTACATCGTCTGTAATTGATTTTTGTATTTGATTAGTTACTCCCCATAGATAAATGTTTTGGCAACATCTTATTAAATAGTTGATTATTCTACTGATGAGTGAAGCCACATCTGTCATATTTCTTCTCCATATGTATGTAGGAATTTTTCTGGACTCTCTCTTCTGTCCCAAAGTTCTACCGAAATCCATTGCCCATTCCACAAACTACTGCTGTGGCTAAATCCTGCTCTCTGGACACTATGATCTTCTTCTTCAGGACTAGCCTTTGTACAGTACTGCTCTTTAGAAATTTTTAATATTTGCTCTATAGCCCATTACTTGGTCAAATCTTATGGATCGTTCTCTTCAAATTTAACTTGCTGTTAAATCGTACCCATATTGAACGTGTGGGGTCAGATTTAATTTGATGTTTCAATTGCTGTGTATTATAATCTCTCACCATGATGGCAGAAACTTCAATTTGACTTATTTAATTTTTTTTTCCTTATTTTGGAGCTATAAAATTAAGTTTATACAAGGTTAGAATTGATATACCTTCCTAGTAAATTAAATGTTTTAACCATTATGGGTGAAGTATACACTAGTATAGTTTTTCTCCTTAACATCTGTTTTGCCTTATGTTAGTATCATTGTATCTGCTTTATTTGCATTAGTAGTTGGACTGTTACTTTAATTTTTTTACTTTCAAACTTTCTGTGTTTTTTTTTTTTTTTAGGACGTCTGTCTTAAAAAGCATGTTGATGAATTTTGTTATATCTAATCTGGACAATTTGTCTTTAAGAGGTTTATGTTTTTTATGATTTCTGATACATTTTGATTTATTTCCACCATGTACTTTCTATTCTGTGTTATTCTTTTTTCTCCATTTTTTTTGTTGTTTTTTTTTCTTTAAATTGTTTTTACTTATTCCATTTTTGGCCTTGATGAGTTTGGAAAATGTATACTTTTTTTAAATTGTTTTGGTGGTTTCCATGGATTTGAGACAGGAGATTTTAACTTGACTTACTGCAAATTAAACATTTATTGTCTTTCTAAACAATGTAAGAGATTTAGAATTCTTTAGCTTTACCTCCCTCTTTAGTTATATGTTTCTAGCATTTTATAGTTTCTAATATTTTATTTCTGTGTTTTATTTCTTTACATAAGTAAGGCTTATTATTATTTCATGAAGGCATTGTTTGTTTTGTGTTTATCATCTTTTTGGTTTCCCATTTCTACTTGCACTCAAGATCTTCCTTTTGGGTTGTTTTCTTCCAACTGCAGTAAGCTGTCATCTTTGGCTTATCAGAGAAATGTCTTTCTATTGTCCCCATCTTTAAGGCAGGGGCTCAGACACCTGACTCTAGGTTGGAAGAAACTCTCAGCACTTTGACGCTAATCCATTTTATCCTCGTTTCCACTGCTGGTTTTGAGAAAGTGGCTTTAAAGATGGACAATTTTCCATCATAAACCGTTCGTCTTCAGTTTTCATTTGGTAGTAAGCCTTTCCGTTTCTGTCTGCAGGGAGATGTCTTTACTTGCCCTGACTCTTGAAAGACAGCATTTCAGGGCATCCCAGTTTGGGTCGACAGTCCCTTTTTCTCTCTGGCTGTACTGAAGTTCTCCTGTTTGTCTTTCGCGTTCTGCCAAGTCACCGCACTGTGTCCAGGTGTGGATTTTTATTTGTCCGGCTTGGGGTTTATCAGTTTTCCTTAATAAAAAGATTTTTGTCATTTACCTTCTCTGGAAAATGACCAGTCATGATCTTCTTAAATGTCACATATTCCTCACTGATATTTTATTCTTCTAACATCCAGATAGATGAATATTAGATCTTATTACTCTGCATTTCATGCCTCTAACCTTTCTTTTCATTTTCTCTTTGTTTATCTCCATGGTATCCTGGATACTTTCTTTAGATAGACCATCCAGCTCAGTTCCCTTTTCAGTTGTCTCTAATATCTGTCTAATGTATAATAATTAACTCTCCATTGGTTTTCTCCTTTTAATAATCACATTTTCATTTCTAGATATTATACTAGATATGCTTCTTCTACAAACCTACCTAGTTATTCTGAAAGTCTCTTGTTCTTTCATACTTTTAGTATTCTCTCTTATTTTCCTTATTAAACATCATTGTAAGACTTTGTGAATAGTATGTTGCTTGTTTCTTTTGCTTTTTCTTTTCTTTCTTTCTTTTTTCTTTTTTTTTTTTTTTCTGAGACTGGTAAATTATTTCTCCATATGTTTTCTGATTGTTTTTTTTCTGAATAGTGAATTCATCATCATTAGAAATGTGTGAAATTTTTGAGGCTTTTAAGATGTATTTCTCCAGAGAGACTCATGACTCCAGCCAGGTTCCTGAGTACACTATCAACTCAGGGACACTTTATTATTACTTAAATTTTTCATTTTGAAATAGTTTTAGACTTTTGTAGAAGTTGTGAAAATAGTACAGAATTTTCATATCCCCTTCACTTAGATCCCTTGACTTTAAAATTCACACAACCATAGTAAAATCATCAAAGTCAGGGAATTACCATAGTTACAGCACCTTTAGTTAAACTGTAGATCTTATTTAAATTTCACCAATTTTCCGCCAATACTCTATTTCTGCTCCAGTACCCAATCTAGGATGCTATGTCACGTTTATTTTTTTGCTTCCTTAGGCTCACAAATCTGTGTCAGGCCATTAGTCTTTGTCTTCAAACACCTGACACTTCTGAAGAATATTGGTTATTTTGTGGAATGTCTTTCAATTCAGGTTTGTGTGGTATTTTTTCATGATTACTTTGAACTTATGCATTTTGGGCAATGACGTTGTACCCTTCTTGGGCATCATATCATGGCTGCTGTCAATTAGTTCTCAGTTTGGGGTTACAGGACATAAGGTAGCATAATTTAGAGCCCCAGACCCAGGTAAAGGTGAGTTTATGGTTACAGATTCTCAGGAAAGACTTATACTTCTTTGCCCAAAGGCAAATCTTAAAGAATTGTTTTATTATTGCTTTTTTCCTTGAGATATTTTTTCCCTCTTCTTTCAACTTTTAACAACAGGTGTACACTTTCATATTTCTATTATGTGAATACAGATCTTCTTTCACACCTCACAGTGATTAAGGTTTTATCTCTTGCCCCATGCACATGTTCTATTAAATTGAGAACTCTAAACCTCCAGGGATGAGCAGATGCACTCAGACTTGGTAATATCTCTGAATTCACCCTTTCTTATTGATTTTGGCTTCTGTGAATTATCCTCTGTTGGTGTACATTAAAAGAAATATATACACATATGTGTGTGTATGTGTATACATATATATATATATATATATATATATATAATTTATTTTATGTTATCTATTCTTTTAGAAATTCTGTGTCAGGAGTGCTCTTAAGTTATGTGGCCTAAATATTAATTGAATAAATGAAAAGATAGGGAAATTAAAAGTAAGCCTATTTTAGGCATCTATCCCAGAAAATATTTACAAATGTTTCCAATATTTTGTACAAAGATGTTCACTGCAGTGTTATTTATAGTAGGGAAAGATTGAGAATAACCTAAACCAAAAGAAAATGGCTAATTAAATTAGGGCACATCCATTTGAAAAATAATAATAATGCACCCATTGAAATTATGCTCTTAAAGAATGTTTAAAGGTGTAAGATGATACAGATATATTGTGATTTCAAGTGAATTTAAATATATCAATAAAGAAGTACTTAGAGAAACCCTGAGAAAAAATGTGTCAGAAGTGAACAGGGTTTCTTCATGATTCACGTACGTTTCTGTGCTTTCAAAAACTTCTACATTGCTATGTATTTGTAACTTTGTAATCAGAGGAAATAAAGGGAAACAGCAAAGTGAAATTTCAAACTGCATTAATTTAATAAATGTTTATTGAGCAACTACAAACTTACAGATACTGCAACAACACAGTCATCTGTTCATCCAGAATTGAGAGTGAAATTACAATTAATGGGAGGATTAAGGAATCGTGTCTTCTGATTAGAAGCCCTCTCCCTTCAACTAATAGGCTTAGCCAGACAGCAGAGCTGCAGAGCTGAAGATAAAGTGTTATTCGTTTTCACTTCTCTTTTCTCATTATCCAGTAACTAATAAAATAAGGTACTTTTTTTAGCCCGGTGTAAAAAACAGTAAATTTTCTATTTCCAAGTGTCTCTGCAGCATGCTTGTTGCATTTCTGTCTGAGCCCTGGTTCTGCAAGTAACAGGCCGTGCATTCTTGGGCAAGTTACCTCCTGTTCTGAACCATGCATTCCTTCCCTGTAAGTGGGATTGTCTCTAAGACCTATTTTGATTTTGTGATTTCAAAGCTGGGATTGCTATAGAAAGCAAATTTTATATTATGGTTATTTTTACCAGTGACATTTTATGTTGAATATAAATTAAGGCTTTTCTAAAACTCCAATTCTTCCTACAGAGTAGCCTTTTGGGTTCCAGAAATGAAGTATTTAGTTGGACATATTTAGCCTAAGAATGATTCTTGTTTGTGTCTGACACTGACAGCTTCACTGGTAGATGAAATCTAGAGGTTGCTGACATTGAATGTGAGAGAGTATAAAAGGCTATATAAAGTGAAGGAGAGAAGAGGGTTGGTCCTTGGGGACTCTGCCATCTGAGAGAGAGGGTAGGTGCAGAAATAAACACGGCTGCTTAGAGGTTTGTAGAAACTTCCCTGGCTCGGTGAAATAAGTTTCACAAGGTTTTGTGTCTCTTAAAATTAAAGGTGTTTAGTTCATGCGGCTCAATATCCAAAAAACAAACAACCCAATCAAAAAATGGGCAGAAGACCTAAATAGACATCTCCCCATAGAAGACATACAGATAGCCAAGAGGCACATGAAAAGATACTCAACATCGCTAATTATTAGAGAAATACAAATAAAAGCTACAATGAGGTATCACCTCACACCAGTTAGGTGTGAAAAAAGTCTACAAACAATAAATCCTGGAGATGGTGTGGAGAAAAGGGAATGCTTCTACACTGTTGGTGGGAATGTAAATTTGTACAGCCACTATGGAGAACAGTATGGAGGTTTCTTAAAAAACTAAAAATAGAGCTACAATATGATCCAGTGATCCCACTCCTGGACATATATCCAGAGAAAAACATGGTTCAAAAGGACACATGTACCCCAATGTTCATTGAAGCACTGTTTACAATAGCCAAGACATGGAAGCAACCTAAATGTCCACCAACAGATGAATGGATAAAGAAGATGCAGTACATATATACAATGGAATATTACTCAGCCATTAAAAAGAGTGAAATAATGCCATTTGCAGCAACATGGATGGACTTAGAGATGATCATACTAAATGAAGTACTTAGAGATGATCATACTAAATGAAGTAAGTCAGGCAGAGAAAGACAAATATCATATGATATCGCTTACATGCAGAATCTAAAAAAAAATGATACAAATGAACTTATTTATAAAACAGAGACAGACTCACAGACTTAGAGAATGAACTTATGGCTACCAGCTGGGAAGGGTGGCGGGGAGGGATAGATTGAGAGTTTGGGATTGACATGTACACACTGCTATCTTTAAAATAGATGACCAACAAGGACCTACTGTAAAATAATTTAAAAAAATAAATAAAGGTGTTTAAATCTAATATACCCAAATATTAACATGTATTACATTTAGACGGTGGATACAAGCTTGTTAATAATTTTCCGTATGTTTGAAATATGTTATAATTAAGTCTGCTTGAGGTGGATCCCCAAACTTGATGGAGGTAGCCATCCCTGGCAGCAGGAGGGCAAAAGGCACCTGAGTTTGGGATAAGTTTACTCCCATGATCAATAAACTCCCTAAATGATCCCAAGCGGGCGTGAGGTGTGGGGATTGTTAGAAGCAGCTGGTGTTCCAGCCAACAGGGAGCCACCAGAGGCCTCCAGAAGGGCTGTGGGGAGGAATGCCCTGAGGGCAGGGCTCAGGCTTGGCTGGGGATTGCTGATGTAACCCGGGGGTGGGGGTGGGGTGGGGGGGGAACATCCTGGGGCCAGGATGGAAACTCCTCCTGGCGACTCCTTGAAGACAAAGCAGCTCTTTACAGTATTTTCCTCCAAAGCCATGTCCCCATCCCTTTTTGATTCTTTTTTCCTCCCAGCCCTTCCTGGTTGGTGAATTCTGAGAGGCGCTGAAAGATCCATTGAGCATACTTTCCCTCACTTCTCTGTCCTTTTATCTGGACAGTGGAGACAAAGGGTAATTAATTTCTGACTTCTCACTTAAATTCTATTACATGTCTTTCAGAAGGGATCACAGCTCCTATGTAGATAGCTGTCAACCATCAGACCTGCTCTTTTGACACCAAAGGTTGTCTCCTTTTAAAATATGTATAATTCACTCGCAGTAGAAGATATTTGTTTACTTGCTTTTGGTATGAAAATACTGAATCCTTAAACTAGGCTTGGCCTGGTCTTCCAAGTTCTGATTAACCGGGACCTAACAGTATCATCAAGACACAGAGTTAAATGTAACACTAGGAAGTTCATTACAGAAAGGGAAGAAACCTGCTTTCTTTTTTTCCACGTAAAATTAGTTTTCAAGACGGAATTTATCAGAAGCTACATTTGTGGATTGTGCTTACGCTTTCACTATTTTAAAAAAAAAAGCAGGCGGTACACCTTTCATTTCTGACCACTTCTGCAATTACCTTTGACCTCTAATTTAAAATACAAAAGTACTTGTGGAAAGATGGTATTTTCTTCCCAAACTGCACATCACCATCTTCTGATTAGGGCAAAGGATGGAAAGATGATCTACTATCAAATAATGTTCCCTGTTAAATATCATGATATAGCTTTGATCTAGATGCAGAAAATAGCAGATTTCTTTTCCCTCAGAGAACATAGCCTTTATCATGCAATTATTACTTGACTAATTGGTTCTACGTAAAGTACAAAGTTGGGCTATTGGCTAATCTGAGTCCGAAAAAAATGTGGTTGTCAATTGTTTAGATGACATTTGATTGGCATTACCTATGTCCTAAGTAATTATGGTTTTATTCGAGTCAATATTGCTTGCATTTATCATGCATGGAGTGGAAACTGTGGCATAACTGTTGGGATAATTGGGCATTGGGGATTATTAGAAGTCTTTATTATGTGGAAATGCCTAAATAACATCTGCTCCAACATTCCTGTTCTTCTGGGCTGCTTTGTAGTTGCCATGTCTTTAGGGACCTTCAAACCAAGAAACAAAGAAATTCAATATAAACTGCACTTCATGTAAAGCCCTTTAAACCCATCAAGTGAGTGTGGCCTGGATCTGGGTTAGCCTGAGCCTCAGTGAGGAGAGAAAGGCTTACCCAGTGTTCTCCCCTGGTTTTAATATAAACACTAATCTTAGGCCCTCTGTTTTTTTCTACTTGCAGCAGTAAGTATAATTTAAGAAAACTATTTGCTGAAGCCAGTGTTGCTAAATTGATCTCTGAATCGCAACCTAACACTTGAATTGTAATCCTGGGGCTCAGGTACTCTGAGTGGCTCAGGAACATCTTTTGTTTGGTTTGGTTTGGTTTCATGTTATTTTCGCTCTTGAAATGAGGCATTTCTTCCCAAGAAAGAGACTATTTTTGGTGGAATGTGGAGAGGAACAATATTGCTGGCAGAGCTGGGGTTAGGGCTGCCACCTGGAATGGGTAGCCACCACGCACGCTGTCCCCATGCTCCAGGTGGCAGTGGATCTGAGGCCACACCTGCCAACCCTTGGCTCTGGCCCTCATGCCTCGTGAGGACACAGCATGCCATGTGCCTTGTGTGCAGTGGATTGCATTGATGTTCAGCCACGGTGGTGAGGGTATGTTAACCAGCATGTGTCCTGCCTGGGCTGTGAAGGAACAGATGTGGGGATGGTGGTGTCCTTGATGGGGGCGCTGGGGGCACAGTCTCTGTAAGAAAGAAGAGTCTGTATAAATGCAGCTCACCCAGGCTGGAGGCCTGGGGATGGGGAGAGGACCCTGAAGGGTCCAGGGGGAGTGCAGTGCAGGTTCAAGCTCCTTTCTAGTAAGTTCCAGGAGGTTCAGCCCTTTCTGCAGCCCCCACTTCAGGTCCCTCTTGAAATCTCAACCACCTGTGCGGGGACATTGGCCTCAGCACCAGACACCAAACGCTGTTTTAGCAGCTCCCACAGTGGCCTCAAATTAAATCTATCTAAAAATCTCTTTTTCTACTTCATGTCTAGTGGTCTTTTTCTCTGATCGAACCCTGATAAGTATAACATGGTGTATGTGTGTGTGAATGTGTGGTTGTGTGTCTGTGTGTAGGGCTGTAAAGGACTTTTCCGGATCCTTTCAGATTATTTTAACCTTCCGTACTTTTAAAATTTTTATCTTGATTTTTTGGGAAATTCTGAGCAAAACCCTCTGAATCTGCCTTTTCCTCAACTGGAAGTTCCCAGGTAGACCTGTCCACCACCCCTGAGCCAAAGGGATTTGGGGTGGTGGGCCAACGGTCAGAGTTTTCTGACTTTCTCTCTTCTGGGGTCGACAAGACTTGGGAGCCCCAAGGACATGGACCTGAACCAAAAAACAGGACAAACCTCAACCAAATCAAGATATAAATGGAAGAAGATAGACACTGTTACGTCAGAAATTAATGGCCTATAAAATTAAGAACTGGAACATCAAGAGATAGGACTTATGGAGAAAAAAGGTCAGAGAATTGCACGGAAGATCTGAGAGATCTACACAAAATGGCTGGTGTTCCAGAGTCAGAAAAGGGAAAAGTATTTAAGCTAATAATAGATGAGAATTTCTGAGCTAAGGAGAGGCTCACATTTGTTGACTGAAATAGCTAACAAGTATATACACCTAGACATGTCTAAAATAAAGGAAAACATTTGAATAAGTTTCTAGGATCAAATATCCAGTTATTAATGAAACGGAGACATCATGTTGCTATCAGTTTTCTCAAGTATAAACAGAGCAAGTAAAACACAGTGCAACTATGTACAACAGGATCATATACTGTAAATTACAGGTGGCTCAGGGAGAGGACTGCACACCAGGATTTCTATACCCAGTCAAGCTATCATTGACCTGACAAGGTGGAAGATATTTACAGATACATACAAGTCAGAGAATACACAGAGTGGGGTCTATATGAGGAAAGTCCTCGAGAGGACGCCGAATGGATACAAATGCATTTGGGTCAGATTTGGAGAGAGCAGAAACAGCCAGTACTGTTCCACGCTGAGCCCAAGTTGGCATCTCTCCCTCTCTTTCTCTCTGGATGAGCATATACTATTTGGGAATGTGTAATTGTGTGCTAAGTTATGTTTCTGGCAACAGACGAGGCATACTTCCAGGGAAATTCTTATAGCAATCTAAAATAAAATTGACTAAACTCTCGTAATTAAATAGAGGAGTAATTATGTTCCAAAGAATACATGGAGGACATGTCAATGGAGGACAGTGCTGAAAGAAAAATATTCTAAATGTGTCAAAACAATGTTTTATTTGAGCGGACATTGTGTGAGGGGGAATGGGGTGGGAGAGAATAGAATAACTTAATAAATCTTTATTTCATTTTCATATTTAAAGGAAATAAATGTTTTATTGTGAGTGTGAGGAAAGAACAGGTAAGCCCGAGAGGAATAAAGAATAAGTAGAATTTCTAAATTTATGAAGGGAAAGGGGAATGCATTAAACCAGCAAAAAAAAAAGAAAAAAAAGAAAGAAATCCAGCGAGAGGGAAAAAGGGGGCCACCAAGTAAAATAAATAATAACAATAAAGTAAAACTGAAGGGACATATTCAAGTATATGGATCCTAACATTGCTTGTAAATGACTCAGATTCTTTGGTTACAAAGCAGAGACTGTCTGGTAAGCTTACAAATCAAACTCTCGCTTTGTGCTATTAATGAAACTTTATTTTCATGTCTCCAGTGCTTTATGAGAGTAACTCCCACATAGTGGACCCTCAGATCGTCTTTTAATGAAAGTGAATCCGCGGAAACATCTCAAACATTTCTATTGGATACTTTACTGATTTGTGTGGCAAGGAAATAGAACTAATATGTTTTGGAAAGTTTTCCAACAATAAGATTGATATAAAATAATCCTGTTTAATCCTCAGTTGGTCAGTTAATCCATTAGTCAGAAGGTCCGGCTCTTCTTAACACTTTTATTAATTGAAATATTACCTCAGGTAAAGCAGCAATTCTATAATAGTGTCTCATGAGGTACTGTTGTTTTGCTGTTTCCTGGAAAGAAGGGAGTTAGAAGAAAGACCAGAAAACTGATTCCATTCATACGTCTTATCATTCCTTATCTAGTCATTTTGCAGTTCCCGGAAAAATTGTGTGTTTTTGTTGTGGTTCATTATGCCTGGTTTGTGGCTCCTTCTCACTGTCTTCGTTTGCCCTTGCCGGCTTGAGGCACTCAGGAAGCTCTTCGACCTCTGGCTGAGTGATTCCACTGGGGGTTCTCATGCTGGACTCCGCTCTTTCCTACCGTCGGGCCTGGAACACGCTGGAGATCGCAGCCGCGGTGCTCCGGGGCCCAGTCTGGCCACTTGCACCACTAGCTGCAAACTCCTGCCATGTGCCCTGTGAGGCCTGATCTGCACGCACTGGGAAGCTCTTTGCCATCTCAGAGATCCTGAAAGCAAAGGGAGGAGAAAGGGATGCTGTGGCATCATCCATGGGCTTCCGCTTGTCCCTCCCATGTCCGGGCACCAGCTCCTCTGCTTACTGTGTGGGAGGGAACTGGCTTTCCCGCCTGGAAGTCATGTCAGCTCCTCACTTAGAGGCAGGCAGACAACCTCGGAAAGCAGGTCAGTGTGGTCTGCCCCCGCCCGCCTTCCCATCCCGGTCCACCAAGATGCTCGGAGAAAACCTCTCCCCCCGGCTTCAAGATGGCAAATGGTGCTCCCTCTTGCCCACTGGCCAGGGCTGGCCCACGAGGTGTCCACGCCAGCCTCGCGCCCTGGAGATCGCAGCGCGGGTGGGGGTGGGGGAGGGGGGAGGAGCTCGGTGCTGCGCGTTCCAGAACTTTCTTTTAAATGGCAACGATTGGTGGTTGACATGCCTCTGTGGCAGGAAAGAAACAAATGCGCTGCTTTTGCCTTTGCGCAGCTTCATTCTGGAGAGGTTTCCCCAGTGCACTGTTCCTGGAAAACAGTTTCCACATAAACAAATTATTAGTTTTACCAGCCCTCCTCGTAAACACTTTCCCACTCTCCCCCCAAAGCCACATCTGTATGAAGCAGGGATGCAGTACAGGATTTGAGAGGAAAGTAATGCTGCCAAATACATTATTTCATTCAAACTTTTAATGGTGCTTGCTTGGTTTTTACCATTTTTTTTTTCCCCCTGGCTGCCACCATGCTTTTGTCATCTGGTCAGGTATGGAGACTGTATGGAAATTTCCAAGCAAAGGTAGATAAAAATAATTTTAGATCATTTTCTAGAGGTCTTTTTTATTCTTGCGGGAGTAATGGAGTGTTCCACAAGGCAACTGTCCAGAGTGGGGCTCTCCAGGGAGCTTCTTGCACCCATGGAGATGCACAGGGTACTGATGGCTGGGCCTGGAAGCATCCTTCCAGGAGGAGAGTGGGCCCTGGTGACCCTGCAGGGGGGCAGCGTCTTACTGCTAAAAATAGCCCATATCTGGTTAGCCTGATTCCATCCAATTGCATAAAATCAAGAAATGCTAATGAAGAAATTGAAAATTATCCAAGCAGCATAATTTGTTAATTAAGCGTTGCTTTTTCCATGTGAGAGAGAGAGAGAGAGAGAGAGAGAGAGGAGGTCGGGGAGAGTTCCAGATTTGGAGCTCTGGAGGGGAGGGGCAGAGGGTGGTGCTGTGCAAACTCCTCAGTTCTAGTTGCCTGGGGTAGACCCTCCCCATATGCTGATTGTGTTTCCCCTCTGTCTGCTTTCCCTACTTGCATCCCCTCACCCCAAACCTTTGCAGTGGGTGAGATGTGTACCTTGCTATTGCGCTGTGATCTTATAAAGATTAGTACTGTTGTCTCATGTGCCAGTGTTTTAAATTGATGCTAATGGCATCTCTGGTGGGAATTCCAGATGGTACAGCTCCTGGGGAAGACACTACAGAGGTTCCTCAAAAATTGAACCTAGAATTACCATATGATCCAGCAATTCCGTTTCTGGGTAGGTACACAAAACGATTGAAAGAAGCACTCTAACAGATATTTGTAATCCCATGTTCACAGCAGCATTATTCACCATAGCCAAAAGGTGAAAACAACCCAAATGTCTGTCAGTAGATGATAGATAAACACAGTGCGCTCTATCCATACAGTGGAATATTATTCAGGCACAGGCTACAACATGCATGAACCTTGAAGACACTGTGTGCAGTGAAATAGGCCAGTCACAAAAGAATAAATACTGCATGATTCCACCTAATGTGGTTCTTAGAACAGTCAAGTTTATAGAGACAGAAAGTAGAAGGGTGGTTGCCAGGGGATGGGGGGAGAGCGGAATGTGGAGTTAGTGTTTAATGGATACAGAGATCCAGTTTGGGGTGATGAAAAAGCTCTGGAGATGGATGGTGGGGACGGTGGCACAAATTTGTGAAGGCCCTTAATGTCACAGAACCATACATGATTAAATTGGTTAAAATGGTATAAATTGTATTTTATATATTTTACTATCTTTTTGAAAAACAAGATATTTAATGGTAAAGTGCTATGGATGATCTCATTCTACTTTAAAGATCTCTCCCTATTACAGAATATTCATGTAGTACGTGACCACTGACTGCTGCTTGCTCACCATTTCATGGTGTGCAACGATATTTTACTTACCTTTTCCCAAAGCGTCAATGCTTAGACTCCCTCCAGCTCTGTCACCACACAGGGCGCTGTGGGAGGACACACTGTATATGTCCCTTACATTCTCTCTGCTCTCTGTCCCCAGGAGCGGAATTGCTGAGTTAGATGACATACATACATTTATTTAAATTTAACTCAGCAGAGCCAGTTTCCTCTCCAAAGGGCTGTGAGCATCCTGGGACCCTCTCAGGACAAGCCCTTTTCCTTTTCCTACTTATCTGCCGTGCTTGTCCATCCAGCTTTCAAATACTTGCCAGTTTGCTGGATGCAAAGTGAGATCTTGTTGTTTTAACTTTCAATTCTCTAATTATTAATGAACATGAGCATTTTTTCACATCTTGTTAGCTTTTGGGGTTTCCCCTTCCTGTGAATTGTCTCTTCATGTTTTTTGCCTCCCTGCCTATTGTGTGTTTTCTTTCTGATTTATAAGCATTTCTTGCATATTCTAGATAATAGGGTCCCTTGTTGGTTTTAGATATTGCAAATATATTCTCTCAATCTGTTATCTGTTGCTAACTTTGCCCATGTGTTTTTCATTAAAATCAATCCCTATTTAAGGTAATAAATTCAACATACTTTTCCTTTGATTAGATCATTTGTTTTCAATCTTTCTTGCCTCATGAAAATGGATTTTAACAGATAAATTTTACTTTATGTACTATTCTCGATGTGTCTGCACATTTTAAAATATTTTTATGTTGCTCAGATATAAGTATTTCACAATTTCCTCCATTGCTTCCTTTTTTAGCAAAATACATATTGTTGAGATTTTAGGAACAGGGGGAGCTTTGGAGTTATATAGGCAGACCTTGGAGATACTGTGGGTTTCTTTCCAAATCACTGCTGCAATAAAATGATTATCAAAATAAAGTGAGTCACACAAATTTTTGCTTTTCCAGCATATATAAAAGTTATGTTTACACAATACTGTAGTCTATTAAGTGTGCCATAGCATTATGTCTAAAACATGTACATACCTTAATTTAAAAAATACTTTACTGCTAAAAAATGCTAACCATCTTCTGAGCTTTCAGCGAGTCAATCTTTTTGCAATAGTAACATCAAAGATCACTGATCACAGATCACCCTGACAAATGTAATAATAATGAAAAAGTTTGAAATACTGCAAGAATTTTAAACACAAGACACAGAAACATGAAGTGAGCAAATGTTGGAAAAATGGCACCGATAGACTTGTTCAGTGCAGAGTTGCCTCAACCTTTCAATTGTAAAAAGCACAAAATCTGCAAAATGTGATAAAATGAAGCACAATAACTGAGTGTGCTTGTATTTAAAGAAAATAATGTATCATTTTATTCACTGTAGTAAGAGAACATTGTTTTATGACACTGGTTCTTCAAAATTTATTGAGCACTCATCTGTGGTCTAATATACGGTCAATGTCTGTAACTGTTCCTTGTACATTCAGAAAAAGTGCATCTCAAACATTCTGTGGTGAAGGACGAGGGTTTCTTTTTTTTGTTTGTTTTTGTTAATTTCCAATCTGTCACAAGCCATTATTTTGCAAAGATAAATATAATAAAATACTAGAAAATTATCATGCAATTGGATGTCTCAGCAGTAACAGATTGGTATAAGTTCGTAAACACTCTCAGTTTTCATATTTATCTAATTGCAGACAGGGAAGAACAGTGGTGGGCAGACACTAAGGAACCAGAAGGACTGTGTGCCCTCTGTTTGTTAGGCTCAGAGTTTCCAATAAACTCACTTGAGTTTATTAATTGCATTATTCATATAGCCTCTATCTCCGTCAATATTTGTATCTTTCAGGTGAAGGGGGTGTTTAAAATCTCCAATTAGTATTGTTTATATATCTATCTTCTCAGTTTGCCAGTTGTTCTGCATATTTTGAGGAGCTATTATTAAGCGTATATAGGTTCATGGTGGTCATAAGGTGTTTTTATTATTATAACTTTCCTCTTTTCCCTTAACATAATTTTGTCTTGATATTTATTTAGTCAAATGTTAAAATTGTCATTACATAATTTTGTGGGTAATATTCCCCTGGTAGTATTTTTTCCATCCTTCTGTTTAACCTTTCTTGATTCTTTTGGAATGATGGATTATTTTTTAAAAATCCAATCTGGAATTCTTGATCTTTCTGTTGCTGAGTTCCACACATTTTCATTGATTGTCATTACCCTTATATTAGGATTTATTTCTACCATCAACTCATGTTTCTGCTTTACTATTCTTGTTTATATTTTTATTATTCTTTCATGTTCTTTATTGGACAGATGAAATTTAAATTATAAATTAGAATTATAAATTTTATTTTTATTCTCATAGTGGTTTCCTAAAATTAGAATCCCATAATTATGTTTATTACCTTTTTTTAACCTCAATTTTTCTGAATTGAGGCAAATTTTACTTACAATAAGATGCATGTCTTAAGTCTTTAGTTTGATGAGTTTTGGCAATTGTATACACCTTGGTAACCACCACCCCAAATAAGATGTTAAACATTTGCATTTCCCCAGAAACCTTCGAGGTCCTTTCAAGTTAGCCTCTCCTATCCCCCAGAGATGACAATATTCTGACTTCTGTAGATGTCTTTGCTTTGTCTTCTCCTTTAAATCCAATAAAAGGAATTACACAGGTCTTTAGTCTGGCTTGTATTGCTTAACAATTGTTTAGAGATCATTCGTATTTGCAATTATCTGTATTTTATTCCTTTTTATTGCTAAAAAACATTCCATCCTATGAATATATGAATATACCATGATTTTTAAAAGTCCATTCTTTTTTGATGGACATTTGGGTTATTTTCAGTTTGAGCTATCATGAATAAAGCTGCTATAAACATTCCTGTATGGTCTGTTTTGTGGTCATATGTTTTCATTTCTCTTGAGTAAATATCCACCAGTGGGATTGTAGGTCATAGGATATACACATAGTTAACTTTTTAAGAAGTTGACTAACAGTCCTCTGAAGTGTTGTATCATTTTACACTTTTTCTGGCAAAGCACAAGATTTCCAGTTGATCCACTTCTGTGCCAATACCTGTTATCAGCCCTTTAAATCAGTTCAGTACCTGTGAGATGATATATCACTGCAATTTTAATTTTCATTTCCTTGATGACTAATGATACTGAGCATCTTTTCATGGGCTGATTCATATAACTTCAAAGGTCACTTGCCTATGTAAATCTTTTGCTCAATTAAAAAATTTGGTTGACTCTTTGTTGCTGAACTTTCAAAAATTTTATATAAACATATCAGATGTATGTGCTACCAATATTTTTTCAAGTCTGTGATTTTTGATTTACTGTCTCAGGATCTTTTGATTAGCAGAAATCTTTAATTTTGATGAAGTTATTAGTTTTATTTTCATAGGTTCTACTTTTCATGTCCTGTCCCAGAAATCTATGTCTACCTCAAAACTGTGAAAATATTCTGTTATATTTTTCCCTAGAAACATGGGATTTGATTTTACATTTAGCTGTATGATGGACTTTGGATTACTTTTTGTGTATGGAATGAGATGAGATCCAGATTCATATTTTTTCCTATATGCCTATCTATTGTTCCAACAATATTAAAAATACTTTCGTCTCTCCATTGGATAGTTGTGGTACAAAAATCTACTAACAGTATATGTGACAGTCTGCTTCCATCCTCCCTATTCCGTTACATTCATCAATTAATCTATCCTGATGTCAACATCGAGTTGTCTTGTAGCTTTTTAGTAGGTCTTAAAATCAGATAGTGTTAGACCTCCAAATTGCTATTCTTTTCTAAGATCATTGCACATTCTTTACATTTCCATATAGATTTTAGAATCAGCTAATCTACTTTTTTAAAGCCTTCTAGGGTTTGGAGAGTGTTTGCATGAATCTATAGATCAGTTTGAAGAACATTGACATCTTGACAAATTTGAAATGTCCACGTCTCTGTCAAACACACAAAGGCCTTTAATCTATTCTTACATCTTTTCTTTTTGCCTATTCCATGTTCACTTTGCGAAGAATTTTGTAACTCTTGTTCTGGGTGAACATGGATTTATTCCTCCCTTTTCTTTTGTTCTTACCTTTTTATATAAGAACGTTTCCTAAATTATTTGATTGCTCTTACTTTCCATCTCTTACAGAATTCTGGACTTACTTTTTTTTTTTTTTTTAACCTGGTCTTTATCCAAGAATGTTTTCAAGGTGGATCTTTCTGTATCTAATCTTCTAAGGTTTTGTATGCCTGAGGATATTTTAAATTGGCTTTCACATTTAAATAAGAATTTGATTGAATGTATAATAATATGTCCAAGTGTTTCCCTCCTTTTCATTAGTTTGAAAATATTAATTCATATTTTCTTGCATCTGTGTTGCTATTGAGAAATCTGATTGACAGTGTTCTTCTTGGTCCTTTGTAGGTGATCTGCCATTTTTCTCTTGAAGCTAGTAGAGTTTCTCCTGTGTTTTGATATTCTCAAATTTTCCTGCAGTGTATCTAGGTGTGGGTTTTGTCTTACCTAACCTCTTTGGTCCCCTCTATTTGCAACATAAGATATTTCAGCTCCATTTTGAACAATTTTTTTAATGATCTTCCTCTCTGTTTTGGACATCCATTATGGTGATGCAAACGTGTTTAATTCTATCCTACTTACCTCATATTTTTTTCCATAATGTGTCTACCTATTTTTCCTCTTCTGACACCTCCTGAAGATCAAGTAGAGTTTCTCAAGCTGATTGTCTGCTTTACTTGTATGTATTCTGCACACTCTCAACTATTGTGTTCTTTCTTTCAACCGTTACCATTTTCATCATATTAATATTTTGATATTTTCTAGTCTGGAGGCAAATGCTTTAGTTTAAATCTAGCTTTATCACTCCTTTCCTTCTTTCTTTCTTATATTTTGCTTTCTGTTTTCTTCCTTTCCCCTGGTCTTCTGTTTGTAATTTCATGTCTCTAGTATTAGAGAATAACTCGCTCATTTTCTCATTCTCTTCAGGAGCAGGTTTTAATAGTGTGTATGTTCTTTAGTAAATCCATTGTGATTTAGGATAAGAGTCCACCCTGACCTCACAAAACATGCAGGCTTGTTGCATATTTTCATATATTTACATTTGACTTTCTTCCTCGTTAAAATTTTGCAAAATAAATGGAAAGTTTAAAAAGCAAAGAAAATCAACAAACACGGTGATGCTAGTAAATGCAGAGAACCCAATTCCATTGAGGTGCGATAAGAAATGGAATCAGAATCTAACCACATTTAGGTAAATGGTGCGTCTATCCCAGCCTTCTGCCCAGGTGATGACACAGATAAAATCCCGAGAACAGAGGGATGCCTCTTGAATTCATTATTTACTGTAAATCTAATCTCTCTCTTGTGACAGGAAAACATTTGATTGAAGTTGTGTTTATAAACATTTTTCAAATTATGATTGTTTCTGGTCTCTCCATTGATTGAATACTCACAATATATTGTTTTGTCCATCTTCAGAAGGCTACAGTTGGAATAGAACTATGTTTGTCCCAGACACTCTCACACCCGTTGGTGGAGACTTGCCAGTTTTCATGATATGTTTAGAAGTATCTCTAAAGAGCTCAAGAGGGAAAAAAATCAATTTTGGAAAATTAGGGGTGAAACTTGTGTCACTGAATTAAGATGTGTTAAAGTCTCCATCCTAGTGGTGGGGAGAGGTCTCATTGCCAGGTGATAGTGAGATCTCAGAGAGCCTTTCAGACCAATCAGGCTTTGAGTTTGTTTGATTGGGTCCTTGTAATTTTAAAATTTGGAACGTAAATAAGTACCCTTCATTGAAAAGTGTTATAGTACACTTGAAAACCTGTCAGTAACGATGAGCTGAACCCCGTTTTTCTCACAGAGACATAAAATAAGGAGAGTCCCTAAAGTGAGCAGGCATTTTTAACCTACCCCCGCCCCCACCAGGGCTCCCCTCCACACACAGGTCAGTGCCCTGTCCCCACTATGCACTGGCCTGGAAAGGACTGCAACCTCCATCCTGCTTTCTGCTTTCATCTTGAAATTTCCAACCCCTTTAGAAACTAGTTCAGACTCAAACTCACCTTACAAATCAATTTTGCATGTTAGAGATAAACAGAACTTATGCAAGGTAAGAATCTATAGCATTAGGTAGATGAGTGCTTTTTTTTTTTTTTTTTTACTGCCTGCTACGCAATTTGGGGAGCTGTGGGGATGAGATCTCAGAAATGAAACTACGATTAACTTTGAAGAAAAGGAATCTAGACTCAGTTACATTCTTGAGAAGTTAAAACTGAGCTCTGATAAACACATTTAAAATATAAAATAAAGAAGGTATTTCTTCTTCTTCTTTTTTTTTTAGTAGTACCACTGAGCAAGCAAATACATTAAATTGTATTAACCTGGAAACATGCTTGATGAAGAAAGGGTGTTTACGAATCAGAGGGTAACCATATTTCTATGTATTCACAAATACAATGGGGACAGATGGAATAATGCTCATAAACATAATTCACAAAACACTTTCGTACACAGTGGAATTTTATAGGCAAAAAAGCCGTCTTCCTCTGTGCTAACAGAGCCTCCTTAGCCAAGGCCACGGTAATTAGTCCATTGCAGTGGTCAGGTCTGCAGTTCAGTTTAAAATTCCTCTGCAGGCAGCCTGCGTACACAAACTCTACCATTCGCCTCTATTCCCCAAGCCGTGTTTTGCACCCCTTTTTTTCATGGCACTGTGTTTAACTTAGCACACTTTTTTGTCTTGTGCCTGACTTGGAAAAGTAGGACAAGTTTAGTTTTTGACGAGGTCTTTTTGCACTTTGAGTGGGTGGATTGTCTGCAAGAGTCTTTTCAGTCGGTCTCTGCGTGCGTTTGGCTTTTTTCCTTTGTGATTCCAAAACAGGGTTTGTGAGGAACACTTACTTGGAGATTTCAGGCTTGGGTTAGGCTTGGACACATGCAAATAGCTTAAAATGCTGAAATATTCAAATAAAGTCTGCAGAAGCAGGACTGTGGAGGCACCTGTGATATCTCGGATCTGCAAGGCTCATGTCTTGAGAACTGTCATTAAGCCTGGGATATTCTCAGCCAGCCAGCGCAGCTTCCATATTCCATATTTATGGCATGCAGTAAACCTCTGCTTTGCTTTCAGAGCTGGTGGGAGGACGTAAAATACACAGAAACGGGGAGAATCAGTGCCAAAGTGGTGTGTCAGGCGCAACTAACCTCACATAATCAGAAAAAGGTGGGACGCCCTGGATGCTTTCCTTGCAGTCCCCTCCTGCCCTTTCTCTTCACTTTAAAGAGATTTCTAAAATCAAGCGGCCGAAACTGAGTGAACTTTGTTGCTGATACAACTGTGACCTTGCAAGGTAATTAGCAAGCTTCACGCATGTCCAAAGGGGGCATAGAGGTGGTCTGTAATCTTTCAAGCATTGAAATATCTCTTTTGCCTTAAAGAAAATTTTAATGAAAGGTGCCATTAAAATGGAAGGTCTTTGTCCATCCTCAGAATGTCTCAGTGTGGGGCGTCTCCTGACACATTTAAATGCTCTCCCGCAGAGAGCGCGGCCCTGGAGGTTCTGTAGCCAAAAGCCTGTGTCCATTTATCCTTTCCCTTCTCTGCAGGAAGCAAGGACAAGAGCCCCAGGAAGCGCTTTGGGGTGGAAACCCTGCCTCCTAGGGAATGGGGCCCAGATCACAAAATCATCTCCTGGGGGCGGTCAGGTAGGTGGAGGTGTGACCACAGGCCAGCAACTGTGCCCTGCCCTGACTTGGCCGATGTTCCCTGGTGACACTGTGACAACTTTCTCCCTTTCACTGTTTCATCCAGCACTTTCCATAGAATCAGAAATGCTATCCACTAGATTCACTGATCAGAAAGTTTATTTCAGGAAGGTAAATGGACAACACGCGTCACTAGAGAGAATCAATCTGATGATTCAAACGTTGGAGGGAGACACGCCTTCCCTTGTAAAAGAACGTCCATATTGTGAGCATTAGCTGTGGGTTTTATGTTTTAAGAACTGAAAATTACTATGCTCCTTATTCAGTAAATTAGGTATTTGATGATTTACAAATACATTTCTAAGTCACTTGATTCTACATTTAAAAATTTATTTTAAGTTACTTATGCCATGAATTATGGCTATGCTGCCTGCTTGTCGGACTATCCTTTAGGGTGAATCTATTGGTGTCACCTAATAAAACTATTATTTGAATACGTTCTAGACCATAAGTGGTGAGAAAATGAACTAACCTTCCAAACCTAAAACTATAAATCTCACACTCAAATTTATGTTTCTGTTCATTTTTAAAAATATTAAACATAAAGACAAGACTCCGTGCCCAGCGGAAGGACTAAACTCAAGGGCCACATGCTGTGATCACACCAATGAGCAGGGATGAGCTTCTGATGGCCACCCGTGCACTCTCCCCTCAAAGTGCATTCCTGGACTCCTGGGGCTTTGTTCAAGGGCTCCAGGGGGTCTGTGCTAAGAGCAGAGGTGCCGAGACAGACTGTCTAGGTTGGATTTCCTGCTCCTTCACTCACTAGCTCTGTGAGCTCACCGGGTCTCAGTTTCCTCGTCTGTAAAATGGACACGTCTTGCTCACAAGCTTGTTGTGAGGACCCAGGGCCTCAATATTGGGGAAGCTCTTTGAGGAAGACCTGGGATATAGAGGCTGTTATGAAAGCATTTGATAGAAGAAGCAGAACATAATCAGGAGGAGGGTTTTTATCCTCGGAGATCTGTTTCTGCTCCCTTCAGAGCCATGGTCAACAGACACAACACTCCACCATCCAGGTTTGGAGTGACTCCAGGATTTCCAGAGAGTGACGGTGGGATATGAATTCCCAGCCAGGGCAGACACTCCTTTCCAGCCAAGCTGCCACAGGAGGGAGACTTCCCTCCCCAGACACACACCTCCCGAGCTGCGGGGTGAGGGAAGACTGCTTCTTCCTTCCTTGCTCCTTGTGTTTTCTCTTCCTCCTCACACATGTGCAGACACCATGTTTCTAAATCAATTGTGAGTCCCTAAGATTGATTCTCACGGAATAGCAGGCCTGCAAGGGAGGCGTGTGTGATGTGCGGATGCCCCATGTGAGTCACGGAAGTCCGTCTTGGCCTCTGTCACCTGCTGAGAACAGGTAGTAGAATCCAGGGACTCGAGGACAGGGTGAGCTTTGGAGTTACTAAGCCAATCAATTTTGATGGTCCTGGATGAACTCGGATTCCTCCTGAACTCCCTGGAGTATTGCTTGTGATGTGGGCCGGGGGCAGAGGGGTGAACCGTCAGGACTCCCTTGAGGCCAGCGTGTTGAAGGTGGACACAGGCTTGTCAGGCTGGACTTGGTTCTTATCTAAAGAGCGGAGGGAATCTAGAACATTGGTGAGGCCGTCCAATTTGCTATGGAAAACAACACAACACAAAACAAAAGAACCAAGCCTGGTTAAGAGATTGGTCCCCTGTGTCTGTACCTGACGGAGTTTCCTTAGGGACTCAGTCTGCTCTGTCTGGTCTGTGAGTGATGCAGTGGCGGGTGGGCTGCCCCTTTGTCGTGTCTTGACAGCGATGCTGAGCTGGCTGGTGATGATTCCCCCTCCCCCTCCACATTCTCGACACAAGGGCACTAAACCCTGTTGGCACTTGCAGTTTGAGTGTTTCCTCTTAAACGTCCCACAGCCTGTTGAGATCCTCACGCGCTGGCTGTGTGTTTATGGTTGAGAAAGGCTGAAGGGAAACCTTCCCGCTTCAGAGGCCCTCCTCTCTCATGCAGAGTGTTTGGCAGGTTTGGGATTAAGTGGAGATACTGCCTTCACATGGAGACTGTTTGTAACCACTGTAAAGTAGAAAGTTTGGGTCAGAATCTTAGAATATTCCAGAGAAGAAGTTCACCTCTGTAAGCCCTCCCACCTCACAAGAGATGTGGGCAGTAGGAGTGGGGCTGAGGAAGAATTATGCATCATATTTTTCGTCTTGGGGAACTAACTGAAACCATCTTTCCAGAAAGGGATTCAGGGTAGAAGAGATCGGAAAGAGCCTCTCACAAGAAGCTGGGAGAGGTAGGATTTCCCCCCAGAACCTGGGATGGGAGGCAGAGGTCCAAAGGGGATGACTCAACACCAGATCAACCCATTCCAACGTTGGGCCGCTTCCACCAGAGCCGGATCCCCTGATGAGCTTGAGAAGGTGCTTGGACCACATTTTGTACCAGTGGCTCAGATGGCGTCCTATGACCCAGGGTCCTGACCCCCCAGCAGAGGCCGGAAGGGGAGAGCTGTGTTCTCAGGGAAACAGAAATAGGAGAGGGAAACACAATTCCACATACATCTCTGAAGCACCCTTCTCTTCTTAGTTCCAAATGAGTTGTCTGTTCACCACTTCTCTCGTAAGAACCTTAATTTGAACTTTGGAATTTCAAATTCAGCACAATATAATGTGTTTAGGTGATACTTAGTGTTCATACATATTTTTGAGTCATTTTTTAAAACATCAGAACTGGCACATTGCACGGGATACTGTCTTTCAGTGTAACACTTTGGGGAGCAGTTGCTATGGGTTTCAAGGGCCTCGTTAAAGCTGGGGGAAAATGAAGGCAGCTACTTACAAAAAACTTAAACACATAGAGGCAAAAAAGGAGAAACCGCAATCACGTCCAAGGACAGAGATGGTGATAGACCTGGGCTTGGGCTGGGGAGATGAACAGGAACCCGCCCTGTGTGCTGCCTGAACCCCGTGGGTCCCAGGCTTCGTGAGAGGTGGCTTGAGCTGCTGAAAGGCACAAAGCAAGGCAGGTCCCCACAGGGGCACCATCTCCAATGTGGGGAGCTGCCTCTGGAACAGGCATCAAAACTGCCTTGTGAACAGGCAGCGTCGTATTTAAGAACAACTTAAAAAAAAATCGAGTTTACAGAATCCCCCAGTTTGGTCTCCACATCAGTTAACAGGCTTGGCTCTGAGTGGCTCCTCAAAACAAAATACATCTTCCTGTAATGGGCTCTGCAAACCCCTGAGGTTACTTATATCACTTAATCTCATCAAATCCTAGCCTTTTCATCTGTAAAAATATAACAACAACAAGAACTTAACCACCAAACGGAAACAAACAAAAAAGCGGGAAACAAATGACAGTTCTCTAGTATTGGATAAATAAATTGAGATTCCATTGTGCTTTTTACACTGGCATGGGGCAGGCACTCCATAAATGTTTACTTTCTTTGAATATGCTGCAGACTCTAGGGACGATTCTAAATTACAAATTCTAAAAAGGTTTTGAACAACACCAATGTTAATGGAAAGAGGAGGCTGTGTGTGATCTCAGGGTAAATAATTACTCCAGACCCTTTCCACTTGCCCACAGACATTCTGATCCACAGCTGTATTTTTCATCTGTTACACACGTGTATGTACCAAAGTGCAGTTTCTGAAAGGGCCACATTAGCCACATTAAATTAGTTAAATGAATTAAAAATGAACCACATTGAAAAAAAAAAAAGATGCAACTATGAAACTAAATAATTGATGCAAGCTACTCAAAATTCAAAAGATGGAAAGAATGATACCGGCTTTTGCTTTAACTTACATGAACATTATAACCTCTTTGTACCATAAAAGTGAATATTAGCCAATTTTTTGATTGTGAGGATATATAGAGATAGGGGAACACTTACCTATTTACTCATGCATTTATAATGAGTATAAAAATTAAATATACTAAATGTTTAGGATTGAGTGGAGACATACTTTGCATAAAGCTAAGATTTCTTTTAGAAAAAGACAAGTGCTTCTCTGGAATGCCTTTTGAGATGAAAAAATGCAAGGCACAGTATTACGCAATTCCAATAAATGCAAAACATACATAACTTATTTTTCAAATGTAAAAAAGCGATTTGGGGATTGTTTTTATAACGGCTTACACCTCCCTCTGCTTACCCCTGGGTAAGCTTTATTGATCACACATCCCCATAAGGTTCCGATGTGCGGAGCTTAACTTGACACAAAGGCCCTCCGTCCCCAGTGTGTAACTTACTGTTGTCAAAGGGCAGGTCGCCCCCTGAAGCCATGCTGGGTCTTTCTAACCACCCCCTGTAGTATTCCTGCTCCTTGGAGCAATGTTCTCCTGACGGTTCTTCTTTCCTTAGAGATCTTCCAGGTTATAGTCTATTAAGATTTTACTCTTACAATATTTTTAACTTTTTCCGTAAAGATGGGCAATAAACACAAGAAGTAATGGGACCAAAGGCTGTCAGGGAGCCAAGAGTTCAACGTAATTTCTGAAAATATGGACGCTCTGGATGGGGATGAATGGTCTTATTTCCATGGGCTTTATCATCGCCTTTCACCTCTAGTGTAATAACAACCATTAAGATTTTAATATACGGACTGAAAGGCTATCTGCTTCAGATGTGATGAAATATTAGCATTGCTTCTGAAATATGTTTTAAACGTTGCACTAACACGTTGCCATGAATTGCGCTGAGGAGAGTTGAGACATACAGGCTCTAGTCTCACTTCTCAGAGTTATTACTGCATGTCATGGAAACACTTGAAATGTATGTTTTCAAACCTGTAAAGTCTTCTACTTAAGTATGTTATTAGTTTTTAAAGTTCTGTTTCAGAATAATCATATATTTGTAACCAGAATTACTGTAAAAGAAATAAATTTGTATCTGAGTTAGAGTCGTTTCTCAAGGAAGCAGCGAACGGTTCCTTGGAGGAAAGACTTTTTTTCGTTTTTCTGAGTAGATCTTTGTTTGCAGCTCTGTTGAAGGTGGCCACAGGAGGGATTTTGATGCTCCCCTCCCCAGCCTTCTATTTGGGAATAATTTATTGCTGATGGAAAGAAAATACTGAGCGTCCAGAAACCAGAATACAGTCTTATGGGCTGAATGTGTTTCCCACCCCAAATCCACATGTTGAAGTTCTCATCCCCACCTCCTCGGAATATGACCATACTTGGAAATAGGATCTTTAAAGAGGTAATTAAGGTAAAAGTGAGGTCGTAAGGGTGGGCCCTAATTCAATCTGACGGCTGTCCTTATAAGAAGAGATTAGGACACACTGACAGGGGGACGGACGAGTGAGGACACAGAGGGAAGACGGCCATCTACACGCCAAGGAGAGGGGCCTCAGAGGGAAACACCCTGCTGACACCTTGCTCTTGAACTCGTAGCCTCTAGAAGGGTGGGAAAATAAACTTCTATACTTTAAGCCATCCTAGGAAACCAATGCAGTGGGCCACTTGTGGGAGTTCCATTCTCCCTGGAGAAAACCATGTGGATGTGCTGTTTATATGAGCATGACATCTTACAATATTTAAATCAAGGTGCCAGTGAAAACGTTGAAAGTCATTCATCCAGCGATCCATTTCCTTGCTGGTGTTAGTGGGGGACAGTGCGGGGTCACACTGTCACTTCTGTCTGTGCCTGCTGTCCGGGGGGTGGGTGGACATCCGAGCATCTCTGTCCAGAGCGACCGGGGCTGTGGTCGGAAGAGCATAGCACATGCTGCATCGTTCTTTGGAAGATACTCGATAGTGATGGTGATCACCGTACGCCACCCTGGGGCACACCTGAGCTGGTCTTCTGTGCTCCAGGCACAGTCCCCTTCCATCCTCGCCCTTGTGCTGAGTTGGGCTGCTTTCTTGCCAAAGGTGCTTGTGTCAGTTCCTGCAAATTCCCCTCTCAGGAGGAACGGCCCCACCCCTTGCATTTCTGCTCCACATAAATGCTTTCCACACAAGGAGAATTTCTTTAAGAACATCGAGACCGTCCCTATCCTTTCCTGCCATCATTTTGGATCGGCAGGAACCAGTACAAAAAGACCCAAGGTTTATACACTTGCTACTGGGAAATAGAACAGTGTAAAAACAAAGCGAAGCAAATCCCTTTATCTTACAGCTTAGTGTGGATTTCTGAAGGCATATAAGCCTCAGAGAGCATCCTTGTTATGGTCATCCTTGGGTCTCTTGTGTTAGGTTGTGTGAAGCGAGTCACTTTCCAAAGAGCTAACACTCTTGTACACTGGAAATGTGAGGGAATCCTACATTTTTGATTTGTTAACCTTTTTTTGAAAGCAGATGGGCTGTTTACTGTGACCCTATTGGAGGTTACATCAGGTGTATCACAAGTTGCTTCTAAGGAGGAACATGAAGGTGTTCTAGAAATTATCTGACAAAGCATCTTGTTATCAGAAACATCACTGCTGAAAGAAAGCATCAAGAATTTCTGCATCCTGGAGAAGGAGAGACCACTTAGGATGAGGGGGGCCAGACACACCAAGGAACCAAAGTCCTTGCAAACAGTGCCTTTGCACACTCTCCCTTCTCCTTTCCCACTCCCCAGCTGGTATTTGGTTCTAGAAATGGGTACTAATTTTCTTGCTGAATATTAAAAATAATGATACATTTTAATCTGATAGAACTATAAACAATGGAGCATTTATCTCTATCAGGGAGAGGAAGAAAGGGTGGGTATTACCCATGTGGTATAAGTCACACAGGTAGCAAAAACTCAGTGAATAAAATGATGTGAAACGATCTTACTTTTCTCAAGAAGTTGTTACCCAGGGGAATTTCTTACAGAGTTGCTCTGCTTCCTGTCTCCATCCTTCCCACGCTCATTGTTCTGGCAAAAATTGTCTCTTTAGAATATTCAGATTCTACGCACTTAAGATCAAAGCATGATGTCAAATAAAATAAAAGCTTGGCTATGTCTCTCTTGTGGTCAGTCCAACATTTTGATTTTCAGTTCAGACACTCTTGCCCTCTCCTTATTTGCTTTCTTGGATTTGTCACACGCTTTCATCCAATAGTCATTGGTTCATTAAGTAGTTCAAGGGGCAAAGTGAAGGATGTCGCTTTAATTTGCTATTTTCACGCAATAGACTGGCCATGTTGGCCGACAGCTATAGGACTGGAGGATGTCGCCGTGAATGTGTGGACGAGGCGATTATTACCTTTGGGCTTGACTTGTGCCTCATAATTTTGGTTGTGCCTGGTGTCATTTTCTCACAACCATCTCTTTACAAACATGGGGTCTCGGGCAGAGAGCCATGAGCTCTGAACGTGAATTATTATCTCTGTTGGTTGTTACGGTTCCCACATCAATCAGGCTTTTTACTCTTTGTGAGTTATCCTGGATTAGAAAAATATTTCCGTGGATGGAAGTTATTAGCCTCAATTGTGGCTGTTTCTCCACCATGATTTTCCGTGATTTGATTTTATTTTTCTAAATGGCTGTTTGTATTATGCATGAAATCATTTTGTTCGCCTCCGGGGTTTGTGTGATACGAGGGCAGCGAACCGCTTTTGTTAGGGTCATCAGTAAAGTGATGTATTGTCATGAAAGAATTAGGGATCATTGGGAAAATTGATCTCGAATGCTACTTGTGTGCGCTGCAGATTTGGAACAGTGTTACCCAGCATTTATTATACCATAAAGTTAGGCATCTGTCCCTACTTAAATGTCACATTTTTGGTTGTTTAACACAAAGATTGCCCTGCTGCCAGGCTCTTGAAGATATAACCTGAGAGGCGTCAGCTTTGATGCTCTGAATCTTGAAGGGTTTTTCTTTCCTTTTTTGACTGCCACAACTACTTATGAGAGAGCTGAGTTTGACAGTTATAATAGAATGAGGAAAAATGAGCAGAACGCGGAGCGCTTAGGGAGTTCCAGAAGAGAGCCCAAAGTGATACAAGATTTGAACATAAATCCCCTTGAGAGAAGCTTAAATGTATTTGCTTTGAAAAAATATATATATCTGAGGATGGACTTAATAATTGTGGCTGGGTCTGCATAACAGACTTCAGATGGTTGAGGTCTGAGGGAAACAAAAATGAAATTGCCTCTTTAGTGATGTTTTCGACCACTAAATGTTTGGTAGAAGCTTAAAACCAACCACAGTCTCCACCTATCCTGAGTTTGGTACCTTCCCTGCCACTCTTCCAACTCTTAGCCCTCGCCAGGAAGAAAGTTTGTACAACTGAGGTTACTCAAACTTGCTTTGCTTTAATTTTTCCTCTTTCGGCTAAAAACACCCAGGGTCACTTTTACTTAAATTCTTGGCTGTAGCCTATTGACATCTGTGATTGGCAAATGTTCTGCAGTCCACTTTATCATGGCATGCCTCTATGAATGTCAACAATATCACCCCAAGTATGACGATGGGTATAGTATGCTGGTCTGTGTCCCTGAGTAGCCAGCTCCCCGCCCAGAAACCCTCAACAGCCTTCTCAAAATCCTGTGAAGGCCCCCAAAACGTACAATTTTCACGTTAGCTAAAACATCTTTTTTTTTTTTTTTGTACTTGACAGTAAGTGGCAGACAAAAGTTAACAGTATGTTTGCAACTGGTGACTATGAGGCAGTCTATGAATGCATGAAAAAATTCTTCGTAAGAGGGAGCTGCTGGTCCCGAGTCTATCCTGTAATTATGACCCACTGTCATCTCGGCCTCCAAGTCATGGAAACCCACGTTCAAACAGCAGATTGATCCTTAAAATTCATCAAGCCTGTAATATAAGCAACTTACTCTCCTGGGAACTGGAGGATCCAGGACAAATAAGAATCAGCTCCTATTCTTATCCAACTGGAGTTTCACGGTGGGAAGAAAGAACATAGCAATGAGCACAGTTCAGGGAGGCTCAGGCACACTGCGGGCACAGAGGAACTTATGGACGCTTGTAATTTCATGGAGGAGCTGGGATAGGAAGGATGGGGTTAGCAAGACCAAGCGCCAGCATCACTGGATGTCAAAATTGTCCATGTGCAGCCAGTTGGGAGCTTCCTCAAGTTGGCTCTTGTGTCCTCTGGACCTGATCCTAGTATGGCATCCTCTTCTCCCCACGAAAGACTTCTCAGGCTCACGTCTTACCCCAGACCTGGATGCAGCCATTCCTCCAAGGAGCTCTGGTTCCTTTAAGTAGCACAATCAGGATGCCAGATAGACTGATTTCTGTTTCATCATAGAAATGTTTCAGAATTTGGATGTATACAAGTTGTACCTTGTATCACTTCAAATGTAAGCATACATGTTCCCATAGCCTTGGCATCATTGAAAAGTTCATGGCTCAAGAAACACGAGTTTAGTAAAGGTGTTTAGATCTTTTGGTGGGAAATGTGATCCTACCTTGGAATATGTTACGTTTGTATCTGGTGATGGTTAATAAATAAAATTAATACTTCTTGGAATTTCAGCTTGTCAATTTATTCTAAATATTTTACCTTTATTTTAAGCCTACAGCACCCTGTATTCCCAGGCAGTCTCCCATCCGAGTACTAACCAGGCCTGACCCTGCCTATCTTCCGCAATCAGAGGAGATAGGGCAGGTTTAGAGTGGTATGGCTGTAGACCAACCAAAATATTTAAATTGCCTCTAACTAATAAAGCTTAAAATCAAATAGGCATTTAGGAAATGAATTTCTATTTCAATAAGGAAAAACGGCACATTATTCTCCAGATACAATAGGTGCGTACATACTAGCAAAGACGTCAGCGGGCAGATTTAGAGATAAGAGTCAGGGATGCAGTGCAGTGAGGCAGAGCTGAGTCCCTGTTAGGAATCAGAAGCTAAGGACTCTTGGGCAAGAGACTTTCCCTTCCGAGCATCATCTGAAATGGGGCATGACGCCCCCTGCTTGAGAGAGGGCTGTGGGGTTGATAGGACGATGCTCCCGATGTGAGCAGCAGAACTTTCGGCTCACGGAAGTACTGAAAAGAATAAAAATGCACGAACTGTTCTGGCTTCTGTAAATATACGTGAAATGTGACAATAAATGAGGAGACCTGGGTCTCCCTGCTTGTCCTGCCTCTAAATAGCAATGCGGCTGTTTACCTATCATCAGTCTCTGGGCCTCAGTTTCCAAACCTGAAAAGGCTGGGGCTTGAACCACGAGGTCAGAAATGCCCTTTTGACTGTGTACGTATGTGTGTGCGTCTGTGTGTCTCTGTGTGCACGTGCTGTGGCCCCTTGACAATTGTAGTTCTGAAATATTTCTCACCGAAAACGCACCGTGGAACTTGCTGCAGATCTAATCCAAAGGGAATGCAAATCTGAGCTATTGGCTGGTGTGAAGGAAACTTCCAGAGCAAACCGTATCAGTAAAAAGTCACAAAGGGTGATCATTCTTAATTTCCCTTCACGTGGAATGTAGCCTGTATCAATTTCTTTATTCTTTTCCCCTCTTTTGGAAGTTATTTTCTTGGATGTTGTAAGAAATACACAAGAGCAACAGTGGATATTGAAATCCCTTTTTTCTTCATAAAGCTGCAGAGCTACTGTCTGCCGTAGAAAGCAAAATCTCGTTTCCCCCTAGAAAAAGTGATCCCTAGGGTGATGGAGAAGAAGATCTGGCAGAAGGACGTCTCAGTCAATCTTTGATGCCTCTGCTGTCTATCAGCCCCTTTCTTGTTTCTGCTGGCACTAAACCCCTAAAATGAGATTTTTCCTACATCTTAAAGTCAAAGGTTATTGGGAAAAAAAAAAATTCTTGTTTAACCTGCCATTTTGTCCTCCTAACCAATTAATCTCCACACCACAAATAAAAAACAAACAAACAAACAAATTCCTATCTTGTGTGCTAAACCCCGGGGAGGGGCTATGTATTTTATATCTCCCATCAACAACTGGTTTCCCTGGGTCTCTGGTACTGGGTGACTCCCCACAACTTCTGTTGGTGACAATAAGTAATTCGTGGAATCTGAGCTATGCTCCAGGCCACGTCTGTTACCACAGCGTGTCTGTTGTCTGACCCTATTGCCTGTGTTACAGGATGTCTTGGTGGCCTGTGGTCACTTTAAGGTATGGCAACGCCAAGCAGACACCAGGCTGGAGCCCATTAATTTAAGACGTGAAGAGCAGGAGAAAAGAATCTCGAGGTCCGTGTCTTTATTTCTTGCTGCCTTTCTAAGCATTAATAAAGCACATTTTCTTTTATTGAACAGTTTTCTCTTTAAACGTGGATAGGAGTAATCCTTTCAGTAGAAGGGCATCTTAAAAAGGCAAGGTAACAGTTATGTTAAATACTTAGACTCCCCATATTTCTGGTTGTAGAGTCGCTTGCAGTAGTGATGTACCCAGGCTATATACCAGCTTGTAACCCCTGGGGCCACCTGCATCTGAAATTTTCTCCAGACCACATTCAACTATAGAGGGGGAGGAAACATTTGAGTTCAACTTAAATTTTAGAATATTTGTATATTTTTAAAAATGTGACCCACAGACATATCCAAGAAATGAGGTGCCAGATTTTAAGATACCTGTGGACAGGGTGCTTCCAGGATAAGTCATCATTCATCCCACAGGTATTTTTGAATCCTTGTGTGGCAGGCCACGTTCTAGACACTGGGAATATGTCAATGAACAAAAGACAGAAATCCCTGACCAATAAACATGATGCATAGTAAATTATAGCATCTGTTTGAAGGTGCTGTGGAAACATAGATAGCGAGGCAGGATGGGTGGAGGGTGTGTGATGGAGAGTGGGTACCACAATAAAGAAATGGCCAGTTAGGAGCCCCTTAGAAGGTAAAATTTGCACAAAAATTTGAATGAAGTGAGGAAATTAGTCCAGAGACATGTGTGGGCGAAGAAACCCAGGTCAAGAAAAGAGTGATGCAAAGACCATGAGGAGGGAGGGTGCCTGGTGTGCTGAGGACATCAAGGCGACCCGGTGATGCAAAGACCATGAGGAGGGAGGTGCCTGGTGTGCTGAGGACATCAAGGCGACCCGGTGATGCAAAGACCATGAGGAGGGAGGTGCCTGGTGTGCTGAGGACATCAAGGCGACCCGGTGATGCAAAGACCATGAGGAGGGAGGTGCCTGGTGTGCTGAGGACATCAAGGCGACCCGGTGATGCAAAGACCATGAGGAGGGAGGTGCCTGGTGTGCTGAGGACATCAAGGTGACCCAGTGATGCAAAGACCATGAGGAGGGAGGTGCCTGGTGTGCTGAGGACATCAAGGCGACCCGGTGATGCAAAGACCATGAGGAGGGAGGGCGCCTGGTGTGCTGAGGACATCAAGGTGACCCAGTGATGCAAAGACCATGAGGAGGGAGGTGCCTGGTGTGCTGAGGACATCAAGGCGACCCGGTGATGCAAAGACCATGAGGAGGGAGGGTGCCTGGTGTGCTGAGGACATCAAGGCGACCCGGTGATGCAAAGACCATGAGGAGGGAGGGTGCCTGCTGTGCTGAGGACATCAAGGTGACCCGGTGATGCAAAGACCATGAGGAGGGAGGTGCCTGGTGTGCTGAGGACATCAAGGCGACCCGGTGATGCAAAGACCATGAGGAGGGAGGTGCCTGGTGTGCTGAGGACATCAAGGCGACCCAGTGATGCAAAGACCATGAGGAGGGAGGGCGCCTGGTGTGCTGAGGACATCAAGGCGACCCGGTGATGCAAAGACCATGAGGAGGGAGGGCGCCTGGTGTGCTGAGGACATCAAGGCGACCCGGTGATGCAAAGACCATGAGGAGGGAGGTGCCTGGTGCGCTGAGGACATCAAGGTGACCCGGTGATGCAAAGACCATGAGGAGGGAGGGCGCCTGGTGTGCTGAGGACATCAAGGCGACCCGGTGATGCAAAGACCATGAGGAGGGAGGTGCCTGGTGCGCTGAGGACATCAAGGCGACCCGGTGATGCAAAGACTATGAGGAGGGAGGAGCCTGGTGTGCTGAGGACATCAAGGTGACCCGGTGATGCAAAGACCATGAGGAGGGAGGGCGCCTGGTGTGCTGAGGACATCAAGGCGACCCGGTGATGCAAAGACCATGAGGAGGGAGGTGCCTGGTGCGCTGAGGAAATCACGGTGACCCGGTGATGCAAAGACCATGAGGAGGGAGGTGCCTGGTGCGCTGAGGACATCAAGGTGACCCGGTGATGCAAAGACCATGAGGAGGGAGGTGCCTGGTGTGCTGAGGACATCAAGGCGACCCGGTGATGCAAAGACCATGAGGAGGGAGGTGCCTGGTGTGCTGAGGACATCAAGGCGACCCGTGTCGCTGGGGCAGAGTGTTGAGGGGAGTGGAGACAGGAGATGCTGCCAGAGACCACTTGGGGCTTCGGACCCCTGTGAAGACTTAACATTCACCCTGGGTGGAAGGGGGCCATTTTGGGGGTTTGAGTAGAGAGAGACAGATCTGATGTAAGTTCTCCCACGGGTCAGACTGTGGTGGGCAGCAGAAGTGGTCCAGGTGGAGACAATGGTCACGCAGACCAAGGGCAGCAGAGGGAACGGAAAGAAGTGACGATAGTCCAGATGACATTGAACCTTGAGCCAAGGAGTCTTCCCAATCAATGAGCTATAACGCGAGAGGAAAAGAAAAGTCAAGATCAATTCCAAAGGCTTTGGCCTGAGCAACTGAGAGGCAGGGTGGATGCTGACTGAATTGGGACTACTGTGGCTCTTGCGGGTTTGGGTGCGATGTTCAGGAATTCAATTTTGGATGTGCTAAGCTTGAGACACCTGCTAAACATCGGAGCGGGGATGTCGAGTGTGAAGGAGGATGATGGTGGGTCAAGCCGGGATGCAAACATGAGGTTCGTTGGGTATGGACAAAATTTAAGCCCAGGAGATGGGAAGACATTGCAAAGGAATTGAGTCAAGATACAGAAGTATCTTGCAGTGTCTCCCCCCAGAGCATGGGGGTCTGGCTACTAGTAGCCGAGGGAGGAAGGGCCAGGGATCACTCCATGACCTGGGCTTCTACTCAATGCCACTGCTCTCAGTATGACACCCCCGAGATGCAGCCTGTCACACAGGCCTGCAGTGGACCCTCCCAGACAACATGCCTCCAGGCTGTGCCAGCATGGGGAGAATTTAACTTAGCTGCTCCGTGGAGAGTGGATTCTTGGAGTCCGGCTGCTTCCCAACCGCACTTTGCATCTTCCCTCTTGTGTTCAGCCACCACCAACCCCCGCAACCCTCTTCCAGAAAAACAACAAGGCCACCTCCACTGTGGCACCTCTGGGGGTCTCTGGCCATCTCCTCTCCTGGTTCCTCACAACCTGGCTCACCCATCACTTACCTAGATTTCAGCTGAGTGGGCCACGTCAGTGCTGCTAATCTGTTTATTTTTAGTTCCTATATTTTTCAACATTGTCTCATCTCCATTTTCCTTTTTCTTTTATGCTCCTCTTTTCGAAACATCTTTTACCTGTCATGCTGGGGAGATTGTGCACGGGGTCGAGTGCTTCATTTACTGCTACTTTCCTTCAGAATTAGAATAAACAGATGCATATGAGGTCTCATTTTCTCTTTTTATTATTAGTAAACAGTTATCTTAAAGCAATTCCAATGGAGACACCTACAGGATGTGCTTGCCAGTAAGCCAGGTCCTCAGGGTTGGACCTAGAGAACGAGAACTGGACAAGAGGATGCAGCCCTCGCAGCCCATGCGCACATGGAAGACAGCAGGACCGTCTGCAGTGGCTGCAGGAATATCCACTCGCCCCACCATCTTCTCCTCCAGCCTAACTTCAACCTGAAATGTGATGCCTTTGCAATCCTCTCATTCCTAATTGACTCGGGGATCCTTGATTCCTTCTTGTTTTGAGTTCAAAGATACCTTTGCCATTCCCTTTGCATCTCACCATCCTCCTTCCTTCCTGATGGGAGAACCTCGCTCTTATACACCCAGCACAGCTGGGGTATTTCCAGGAGCCATTCTGAAACAGCCCATGTGATTCTAAAGGATTCTAACTGATTCAAATCTTTTCTTACATTATGCCAACATTTGCTCCCCTGTTACTTCTACTTACTGGTAATACTTCTCTTTTGGGGAACAATATGGATTTGATCTGTTCTGCTCTTCTTTCTTAAAATATTTCACTCTCAGTTCAGAAGTTAAACATCTCTGATCCTGTGAATGAATTCATGATGTATTAGGGCTGCAGTGGGAGGCAGGACACTTAACTTTCTTGTATCTGGTTTCTCTCCTCTTCAAAAGGGAGATCATGTTTTCTAGTATTTCAGAATAAAGGACTGTTTGGGAAAATATAGTGGTGCATAATGTGAGATGTATTATAGTGACATACAATTATCGTGACGGTTCCGAGGCTTCTCACCCTTCCGGTCATCTCCTCTCCTATGTTCCCATTCATCACCATCCTTTGTGAATGTTATCTCTAAGTACAAAGCAGTCCAGATACTGTCTGACCAGTTCCTGTGGGATTCCTTTTCCTTCTTTGTGCTGTGCCATCCCACTTTCCTACTGAGAACCTCCAGGCAGTAAGTCAGCTCTCACTCAACCCGACAGGTGCCTTGCTCTATGCTAGCCACAGAGGATAATCCTACAGGTCATCTGTGAAAGCCGTGCTTTATCCCTGCTGTTTCCACAGCTTCCTGTACCCACTCCTTTCCCCCTTTAGAGTCCAGACCAAGTCCATGGTCTGGGAAGTGCTTGCAGAGGGTGTCTCCCCATCCCTGCCCTCTACACATACGTGGTTGCTTCTCTGCACTGCAGTCCGGTTTTGGTGTTTTTCTCCTTCGAGGTCAAAGATTAAGCCTAACCTTCTGTAGTTCTAGGGTTTAGTTCAGATCAAGCTAAGGACTTGAGAAATGTGATGGTTATTTTATGTGTCATCTTGCACCCTGATATTTAGTCAAACATGACTCTGGGTGAAGGTGACTCTGGATGAGATTAGCCTTTGGATTCTTAGGCTGAGGAAAGCAGATTGTCCTTCCCAATGTGAGTGGGCCCCATCCAATCAGTTGAAGGCCTGAATAGAAAAAAAAGGCTGAGTAAGTGGGGATTTGCTCTTTCTGTCTCTCTCTGCCTGACTGTCTTTGAGCTGGGACATGGGTCCTCTCCTGCCTTCACACTGGGACTCAGACTGAGACTTACATAATTGGCTCTCCTGGGTGACCAGCTTGCCACCTGCAGAGCTTGGAACCTCTCAGCTTCCTACTGGTTCTTTTTCTCTGGGGAACCTTGACCAAGACAAGAGATGTTTCCTGATGCTGGTATGGCTTGCCTTTCTCCCAAGTTACTGAACTCTTAAAAAAATAAATCTAAGATTTTTCAGAATCAAAATATGATTATATCATACACACTTAAAAGCATTCAAGGGGACTACTTTGCAATCAAATAAGAATTTATTGAGCATCCAGCACATCCCTAAATCAGCATACTTCATAACCACCGATTTTGAAAGATCCTGTCTACAAATAAGGAAAGCAAGAGGGTTACATTCCCACAAATGTATTTGCAAACGTGGGGATATTCTGCGTCCCAGGATGGAAGCCCCTAGGACATCCAGGCCCTCTGGCTCCTGTTACTTTTCAGACCTCAGAAAAGTTAGTGTGTGATTAACAAACAAAACATGAGCCCCTGGAGCTCTGGGTGAACGGGGCTCAGTGTTTATGCTGCATGCATGCAAGCCAAGTGCGTGTTACGGTGGTTCATGCTCAAGAAAGGGATGGGTTGTGAAATGTAGATCACAGAAAGGCAGGCCCGGAAATTTCAGAGAGCCTTGAAGAGCAATCAGACAGGAGAGGCTCACAGGAGAGAGCTGGGGGCCAGGTGGACATCAGGGCTGTGGTGGCAGTGTGAAGTGCAGGGTCACGTGGAGGGAGACGGGCCCTCCAGGCTCAGGCCGGCCTGGGCCTCCGCCCAGGCATCCACAGCATCTTCCCAGGAACTCCGCGCCAGTGACTTGCTCTGGGACCTTCCCTGAGGTCCTCCTGGCCACTTCCTTGTTGGGGAGCTGGGGATGGCAAAGCTGTTAGGAATGATTGTGCCTCGATTGGAGGGGAAGCAAAAAAGGAAACACCAGTGTGCTTCCGATGCCATTTTAAAAACAAAACAAGAAAGAAATGAAAATGTATTCGAGAAGTGTGTGCAGAAGAAAAGAATAAATTATAACTTAGTCTGTGCTGAGCGCTCACAGAAGTCCCTTTCAGAGCTCACTCTGACTCCTAGTTTACTGACTTTTAAAAATGGTCTGTTTATTCAAAGCCACATGGTGTATCCAGGACAGATCTTTCCTTTGTCTTAAACCCATCTGAAAAGTAAATAGAGAATACCAAGAGACAGCTAAAAGGGAATGAAATTCCCATTGAGCCAACATAAGCACAGTCTGCAGGCGAGACATCACAGCTCAAGGTGCCCTTCCTGGTCCACACGTGTGACCCAAGGGCCCTTCCCTGAGTGAGTGTCTCCCCACCCTCCACTGAGGACCCTGAGAAAGGCTCCCTGTCTGTGCATCCCCGCTTCTCAGGTGCAATCTCCCTGAGCCTCCCCTTCAAAAGATTTGCCTTTGGAAACCGTGGACCTTGTGATGGAAATGCTTCCAAACAGAAGAAAAGCCCTGGTGGGATCTGACCGTCTCGTCACTTACTAAGTCCTCTCTGAGGCTCTGAGAGCACCAGCCCCAGCAGGAGGCCGGGATGTAGCCCCAGATCTCAGCTCCACCCTGCAGGATCACCTGGACCTCCACTGGGGTCCACAGGAAATGCCACATCCCCTGGGTTGAGTTTGGGCCACACTCATTCAGAGGCTCCAAGGCGCTCCTGGTGAAGTGGGTGCTACTGTGTCAACCTCCTTCTATGACCAGCATGGGCAGATGTGGGTATTTAACCACTCAGGGCCAGTGCCTGAAGGAGGGGGTGCCCTCAGAGGAGGAGGGATATGACATCGCCTGCCCCAGGCTCAGAAGTGTGAGTGTCGCTGCCCTTGTGTTTCGGTGGCATGTGTTGATGGGCGGAGGACATGGTGTCAGAAGATCTGTCGACACGGTGACACGTGTCAGGAGAGGGCTTGGAGCTGCAGAAAGATCTGCCCTAAGAATAGACTCCCGGCATCATCTGTTAAAATAACTTTCTTCTGCCAAAAACTCTCCATCTTCTTTGAAGCTCTGAATGCCGTTTTCTGAGGGTTTTATGGTTACACTAATTACATGTTACTAAAAACAGAGCCACCTCAGCTGTGTGTAATGGAGCCCCGAAAATACACTGCTGACAGGGGGCGGGGGGCCCTTAGTTACAGTCAAGACAATTCAACCCCGGGGCCAATTAAGGATCCCCAAAAAGAAAATTCCCGAACAGGCCATTTGGTGACTAAAGAGTCTGTCTTCGTGTAACTAAGAAGCTGAAGGCCCCCCAGTCTAGGGGGGGCAGCTCAGACGCCGAGCTGAGGCTGCCAAAACGAGGGCGGGATAGGGTCCTGGCAGCCGAACCCCTGCATCTTCCCCTGTGTGATGGGCACTCAGTGTCCTGACCTCGTGTTTAGGATTTCACTCTGAATATAACACCTAAGACACAGGAAAGACTGCAGCTGGAGCTGGACACTTCTTCCTTAAAAAACCCAAAAATTCTGTTACAGCATCCTCTGAATTTTAAGTGAAAATATCATGGCTCCTCTTTTTAACTTTTGAGCTTGGGAAGAACATGACACCTGCTTGTGGGCCTGCCCTGGCTGGTTAAGGCTTGCAGTGGAGTCCACGCCGGGCACTTGGGGGCTGACTTTGACCTGATGGGGCTGCCCCCCACGCAGGCCTCACCGTTCTGCACCTGCTCTCATCTCCCCCGCGAGCCCGCTCTGGCCTGTGCTGACCTTCAGCAGATGGTGCTGGACCCCAGACACACACACGTATGTATGTACATGAGGTATGTGTGTAGATATGTGCACATGCCTCACACGTATGTATGTACATGAGGTATGTGTGTAGATATGTGCACATGCCTTTATCAAGCGATTCGTATTTGAAGAAACTCTTTAAAAATAAAACACAACTGGATTCCCTTCATGTAAATCTCAGACTAGCAGGTGGAAACAGCAGAACTGTGAGCCTTCATCTTGAGGTGAGCTCAGAGTTTCTGTGCTCCCGACATCTGTGGGACCTTGGGCAAGTTATCCTTCCTCAGTTTTCTCACCTGTAAAAAAGAACAGTGTGTGCTTTGCCCATTTCAAAAGGACTTGAATTAAAAAAAAAGAAAGGAATGTGGAGGAAAATGCCTCCTGAGTTAGCAAGTTGTTCCCAAAGGGAAGGAAAAACAAAAGCCACATGGAGTCCCGCTGATCCACCGTGACAGCGTCTTCCACGGGGTTGGCCACTGCCGGAGTCACTGTCACAGAGCGGGACTGTCCTGCAGTGACGAGTAGACTTCACGTCGTGGAGAGGCTTTCCACACTTGAAGTGCCCCTCGTCAATGGTCCATTTCAGGTGCTTCCCCGACACTTAATGAGGTTGACAGACGGCGTTGGGCGGGGCTGGCAGTGGGGGGATGTGGTGCTTGGGCCCAAAAGGTGTGCTTGGCCATTTCCTCTTTCCTTTCTTCTTCCAACGGCTGTAAATGCAGTGACCTCGATACCCAGCCACCCTCAGAGCAGAAAGACCACCTCCATCACATGTTTTTAGACCCGGAGCTTCGATTTAGAAGGGAATCAGGCCTCTGTGTCGGTCAGCCTGGGCTCTGGTTTCCGGTGGGCCGAGGCTTAGGGTTTCAGAACCACAATAAGGGGACCCCCTCCTTTGCCCCTCATTATCCAGACGTCTTTCTGCGGACCACGTGACAAATGCCATTGTGATGGGAAATTGCATGTGAGCTCGTGTTCTAAGACCTACCCTGCTTTATTGCATGGATCGACATAAGCAGAGCATGTGAATAGAACTGTGTTTATGACGTGAGGTAGTTCACCCTGCCGGCCTTCCCTGGGGAAGCTGCTGGAAGCACCGTGGGCTTCAATGAGGAGACAGGTGGACTTGCCTGGTTTCAGAAATGCATCTTAAACAACAAGTTACAATAGTGAATTCCACCCGTGCACAAAACAATTCTGACTTAATAAATGCAAGTATTTCATGGTGGTTTGTAACTATTACAGGGACTACCTCTCGGACACTGACACCACGGTACCGTCACCGTGTGATGTGGAATCTGTACTTCAATATCCTTATAAGGAAATGGAATCAGCACGACAGCTACGATGTCTTTCAAGACTGTAAAGAAGGCCTTTCAGTGAATTTACAATGCAACTCACTCAGAAACACCCAAAAATGAGGAAAATTCATTTGAGGTCATTTACTTCTTTCTCTTTCTGGGAACTGCTTTGTTGAAGGGTCTGGTGGCCTTGGCCTCCTGGTTTGCTGAGTGGGCCTGTTGCCCATCGCCCCACCATCAGCTATCCAAGTGCATGGTGGGAGAGGCTGGTTCTGGCTGGGGGTGACCCCAGGCTCTGCTCTTGTCTCTCCTGGACCATCTACCCCGGGAAGCTCGATCTGCCACCCAAAGGGGGCCCAGAGGGAGGGCGCCTGGATGAGGCATGGCCGCTGACCCCGGCATCTCTTCCTGGTGGTCTCCCGTTCCCTTCTGTGTGACCCCAGCCTCGCTTGGTCCCCTGGGGGGTATAGATTGTTCCAGTGACCTCAGCAGGTCCCAGTGTCTCGAATCAGCCTCAAGGTGACCCCAGTCCCAACAACACTGGCTGGGCAGCGCCGCCTCCTCGGACGTCTGAGTTCCCACGCTGTGGGGCTTCCCCCAGGTTTATGGACGCTAATCATTCAGGTCCTTCTGTTGGTCCCCAGCCCCTGGGAGTGTGGCTGCCTCCCACTGAGAGCACAGGCCAGCAGAACGCTCTCTTGGTACCTCCCACTTGCCCCGTGAACATTCTTCATGGCACATCCTCCCTGGGAGTAACTGGTGTGGGTCCGTCTTCCGATTGGGCCCCGGTAGGTCCGGGGCTTCCTCATCACTGCCTGGCTTTCCAGAAGAAGACGTGAAGTCACCACCTTCTCTTCCTGCATCTGCCTACACACCCCGAGCTCCACAGTCGTGCCCTGAGAAGGTAGCAGTAACCTGGCCGGGACCACAGTCCAGCACTGGGATGTGTGTGTGTGTGTGTGTGTGTGTGTGAGAGAGAGAGTGTGTGAGTGTGTGTGTGTGACTGTGTGTGTTGGGGGAGCAGTTAAATTCAAATTGCGACAGTGAGACCAGACAAGACTGGAGCTTAGGAGCATTTAATTATTCGTTAATCCTTCAGTACTTAGAGAAAGGATTTCTCCTATAGCTCACCTGGAAAGAATGTTCTTTGCTGTAAAACTCGACTCTATTCGTAAAAAGCTCCCTTGGCTTCGCTCTGGCAAATGCCCAGGTCTCGTTTATTTGTCTGAGGAGAGCTTTATACAAATAGAACAAACAGTGTAAAAGTTAGCTTCAGTCTGCAACCCCACCCCTAGACTTTAGTGAACAATAATGGCTCCTATTGAAAGCAAGTATTTTGCACCTTGTGGTAAGTTTTCTGCCACCTGCCGGTAGGAGTTGTTCTCCCAGATCCACAATTCTGTAAGGCTCTTACTCTCATTTGCCTCTACAGTTTTTATTTTAGTTTATTTTATTTTTGCGGTACACGGGCCTCTCACTGTTGTGGCCTCTCCCGTTGCGGAGCACAAGCTCCGGACACGCAGGTTCAGCCGCTCCGCGGCACGTGGGATCATCCCGGACCGGGGCACGAACCCGCGTTCCCTGCATCGGCAGGCAGACTCTCAACCACTGCGCCACCAGGGAAGCCCTGCCTCTACCTTTTATGACAATAACATCAACTAGCTCTTTGTGCCCTGTCCTGGGATTACACAAACTCAGCACTCAGTTGCACGCCCTGTTAGATAAATATCCTTGAAAGTGCGTTTCACGGACAGGCGGGAGTGGACTGATGCCTTTTGTCTTTCCTGTAGCAACGCTCAGAGGTAACAATGTTGCAGTGCTATTTTGTGTCTGAGGAGTGTGATCCTGCAATACTGGCCCTAATCCTCCAGACACAGCCTTGCTTTGAATGCCAGCCATGCAGCCTGGAGGGGGTCCATCTCAGGGAGCAGGATAATTCAGAAGGAGAGCTAGTTTGAGAATTGCAATGAAGACTTTGTGTTTTATACACTTTAAATGAACTTCTTAGAATATGTTAAGACTCACAGGAAAGCTTCAAACATAGTAAAGTCCTTGCATCCCTCCACCCCGTTTCCCTTCCATTGTCGTACATTTGACACAACTGATAAACCAACGTTGCTGGGTTACTATGCACCAAACTCCACGCTTTACCAGGATATCACTCGTTCTTCTCTATTGTCCTTTTTCTGTCTTGAGATCCCAGTCAGAGGCCACATTCCATTTACTTGTCCAATTTTCTTACCTTCCTCTAGTGTGTGACAGTTTCCTAGACTTTCCTTGTTTTCTGATGACATTGAGAAGTTTGGAGAGTATTGATGAGGTGTTTTATAGAATGTCTCCCAACTTGGGCTCTTATAGTATTTACCTGTGGTTAGACAGGGGTATGAACTTGGGGAGGGAAAACCATAGGGGTAAAATGACATTCTCATCATACCCTCTCCAGGGTACATGCTGTTATATGTTTCATCATCGATGATGTTAACTTGATAAGCTGACAGTAGCTGTGTTTGTCAGGTTTCTATAAAGTATCTTTTTTCCCCATTTTCCTATTGTGCTCTTTGGAAACAAGTCAACAATGGCACCCACACCCCAGGAGGGAGAAGGCGGGTGACATGTCATCGTGGGCAGAGTATCTACATAAACTATTCCAATATTTCCATAGGAAAGGTGTGCCTCTTCACCCTCATTTATTTAGTTATTTATTCAATGCTTTACTTTCAACAGTATGGAGCATGAATGTTTCTTTTATTCTTTGGTTTATAATCCAATATTATGTTATTTATCTTGCTGCTCAGACAGCCCAGCCCTGTTCAGCTTTGCAAGCTCTTTCAGGTTGTCTCCTGTATTCTGTTCACGTGTCCCCAGTCCTTTCGTGTGTGTGTGTGTGTGTGTGTGTGTGACTTTCTGATGCTACAAGTTGTTCCAGGTTCATCATGAATATTTCCAGTCTTAGTCCAACAATCAGCCATTTCTCCAAAAAGCCCTGTTTTCTTTTATTGGAGAAGGTTTTAGAAATCAAGGTCTGGGCACTGGGTGTGCTCATTCCTACCGGGGCACCCTCTTCATTTTTTCTAAAGCAATCCAGCTTCCCCCACAGCCAAGGGGCCTCCTCAGCTACTTACAGGTTAAATGTTTGTGGCCTGACTTTGCTCTGTGTTCGCACCGCCTGACCTCTGTGCGTCCTCTGGGAGTGGATGATGAATACCGCATGGGGTTGTACTGCATGTATGTTTGGCTTTCTCACCCTGTGGCATCTTATGTCCTGAGCGTCTAAAAGTCAGGCTGTGATTTATAGCCAAGCAGCTAAAGTAAAATTTAATTGTTTTAAAGATAACTTTACACAGATGCCGTCTGGAATTCTATTCTATTTGTACAAAATAGAATTTGTACACTATAAGCCAGGTGTATGAAGGAAAGTGGTTAAACTGGGCTGATTATCAAGTGCTTTGAACATGTTCTCCACAGCAGTAAATCTAATGGGAATTGTGGTACCTTAATCAAAGGTTTTATAAAACATATTTCCAAGAATGAATCTGCATTTATTCTTCTATTATTCAGTTATATATTTAGTAGATCTTTTACAGACATGGAGCTTTTCACTTGACCTGATTGAACATTGGTTCTATATGCTGAGTAGACTGCTTTGTTAATTGTTGGTAATGAAACCAGCTTCTAAATTTCTCCTTGCTTTTCCTCTAGTCATTTGTGTTATTCAAAAGTAAGGATTGGAGAAGGACAAGGAAATATTCCTTAGCCCTGGAGCCCACTGGGCCTCACCAACATGATGGTGATAAAGATAATCATAAAAGTTATAACACTTTCTGATGTGAACAACCTCAGTCATATGTAGCATGTAAATGAGTAGATCATCACAAATTTTTGCTCTTTTTATTATCTGAAGCATGAATGTGCAGCAGACTAAACAGAAACACAGATTCTTTGACACTGTTTCCATCAAGGGGTAGGGTCTGTATATCACCCCATAAATCTGAGCTGGTTTATCGCCCCCTAGACCAGTACCGTGTGGCACAGGAGACACGGTGCCAGTTCTAGGCACAGACTTGAAGGGGGTTGGAAGCTCCTGCCTCAGTCTCTTGAAGCCTCAAGTAGCCATATAAGAGGTCTGCCCTCCTAGAAGCTGCCACATTGTAGGAAACCCAAGCTTCGGTGTGGAGGGAGCGTCCTTTCTCAACTGGGGTTCCATAAAGCAGTGAAGCCCTAGCACTCTAAGATGGCCATGAAATGTAACACAACCTCTTTTTGCCTATATGCACCTTAAAGAGGAAGGACTAGCTTTGTATCATTCTCAGGGGATTAAGAAAAAGGCCATTCAAATTGTATTCTGCACTTTGTACTTCAGATGAGGAACTTTAGCTGAGAAAGAGGCTGGAGGCTGAAACTCCACCTGGAGAGAGGAGCCAAGGGGCACCAGGAGGTGGACCCAGGGATGATGCCACCTTGGAAGTGGGTATTACCATCCAGACAGGCCAGTAAAGCCACGTGGATCAGAGACAAATCTCCCAGCTGAGCCCCTCCTGAATTCACAACATACAAACTCATGAACAAAGGACAATACTTGCTTTAACCATTAAGTTTGAGGTAGCAGCTTTTTTTTTTTTTGTAGAATCACTGTAAAGAACGAAAACACAATATAAGCAAATAAAATCCCATCTTCCAACCAGAAAGCCAAACATCAATTGGTCAAATCATATATATATATATATATATATATATATATATATATATATGTATATGTCATATATAATTTATATATATACATGATATATATAGTTTGAAATTATGTATGTTTGTGTGCAGCCAAAAAATAGTCCTTGTTATAGTTTTTCTTTCTCTAGTGCTTTAACAGAATTTCCTGTATCCTTTGCTTCTTCACTCTGCACTGTGCTCCAACTCTACTTGGCAGTGCCATTAGGAAAAATATTGGTTTATCCCAGAATGGGCTCCCATCTTTGTGATTCATCCACTGCTCCTAGACGACATTTAGCAGGATGTCCCCTGCCTTCCCAGGAAAAAAATGCATCCTTGAATAAGTTCTTATTTGGGACAGTGAAGACCCATTAAAAAAATCCCTGCAAGATAAGAAAACGAACATAGACAATTCAAAACTATTATTAGCAAAAAGAGTTACAGCCCTTAAATCAAAAGGTAAAGGAAAAATCTGAAGTCCATTTGCCCATTTTTTCTGTTCAGGTCAGATAGTAACACCTAACTCAGTACTTTTATGTTGAAACTGTTTGATCCTCCTTGGCAGTTCTGTGCTGGCTTCCCATCTGGCGACCCAGCCACTGCCATCGAAGTCACAGTGGGTGCGAACTGAAGGTCACAGGATACTGACACAGCAACCACCAGGTGCATGAACCGCCACAGGTGTGGACCAGGCCAGGAGGGCTGCTCTCTTCTTGGGCTGGTCCCCCAAGACAACGAGAGTTTCCTTAGAAATCAAAAGAAAATAACAGGCAGGCCAGGTGTCCCAGGTAACAGGGAAGAACACTGTTGTCCAGGCCTTTCAAAATAAGTTGTTCAATCACCCTATTTCTTTCCACTTAAAAGCCAAACAACTATCAATTAAAGTTCTTTTCCATTCACATTATTGAAGAAATTATGTATTAAAGTCCTTTATGACTTCTAGTCTAAAATTATATACCTATATATATTATATATATATATTATTTTCCTGGGAATACAAATTGATATACCAAGAGTCCCTGGTTTGATTTTCTACTACAAGTCCCTATTGTTTTCTGTGACCTAAACAAGACTACAAACTCCATCCCTAATAACAGGACTACCCTCCTAGGTCTGCTTGGAAGATAAATAAATATATGGAAAGCACTCGGAACAGCACCGTCTCAATATCAGCCTTTATTTTTGCTTCATCCCTTACCTCACGTGCCCACTGTCTTAACCTGCACGGATGGCTATAACAAGAATACCAGAGACTGGGTGGCTGAAACAAAAAATGTTTATTTCCCACAGTTTTGGAAGCTGGAAGTCTGAGGCCAAGGTGCTGGCAGATTCAATGTCTGCTGAGGGCCTTTTCCTGGTTCACAGACTTCAGTCTTCTTGCTGTGTCCTCATGTGGTGGAAGGGGTGAGAGAGAGCTCCCTGGTCTCTTTTATAAGGATGCTAATCCCAGGCAGAGTGGTCCACCCTCATGACCTCATGACCCCCCAAAGGCCCCACCTCCTGGTACCATCATATTGGGGGTTAGGTTTCAACATAAATTTTGGGGGAACATATTCAGTCCATAGCACCAAGAAATTCCTTTCTTGTCCCTCATGTCATAACGTTGAGCATGAAAGCAGGAGGTTTCATTGCTCTTGGGGAGTCTGCACCTATTAGCACTACAGAATCATTCAGAGGGAAGGCTTGCAGGGACCTAATTTCCTCTTCCATGAACTGAACACAACGTTTCAAGAGTAATTGTAGCAGTATTTCCTTGGATTATATATCTGAGAGCTGAAGTAGTCCACTGATGTTAAAATGGTATGAAATAAAAATATTTGTTCAAAAGTGATTTTTCTCTGTGTCGTATGATAGACCAAGTGATGAAAGTGAAGATCTTCTGAGACCACCCCACCCGCAATGGTAGCCCCTTCCTCGTCGGGGATACTGTCCCCTGTGGCATGTCACACAGGCCATCATGCTTAGTGAATGGGGATGAGACCCACATCCACCCAAGCTCTCCTTACAGGGAATGCACCCTTGGCTGGAGAACCAGCTGGTCTGGAACCGCAGAGGCTGGGCTTCAGACTGAACTTTAACACCTTGGTCAGTGTCTCTTCTTGACCTAAACATCCTGGAAGGGCCCTTGGTTAGCGCCCGTCTGTGTGTGGGCACGAGGACCAGGGGCGGGAGGACTTCTCAGCAAGGAGGGGCTTCCCAGCTCAGGAAACCCATAGGAGCAGGAGGTGGGTTGCTCACTCATGCCTGGATTCTCTCCTTCCCTGAAGACCTCGCCGGCCGGAGGGATTGTCAGGCTCTGACCATGAACCAGTGTGGACATCCTTCCCACACTGACCTCATCCGGTCCTCTACCTCCTCAGGGCATCATGCCCTAGTCCCGTCCGCCTGCGGATGCGAGCTGTGGTGGGTCCACCCTCCATTATCTCAAGGCTCTTGCAAGGTGTCCGCTCACCCAGGGCCAAGCTCTGCGTCTCCTCCTGGGGTGACATGACATCCTTGCCCCAAAGTTCCTTATCCTGAGTCAGAGCTCCTGGTGCCGGTGTCGCTAGGGCTGCTGAGTTAGAAAGAGCCCTTCACTGTAGGCTGGTGTCCCTTCTCATTTGGGGCTTAACCTGCAGCCCCAGGGTCCCTGCTGAGAACGGTGGGTCCACCTCACTCGAAATGGGAGCTGCAAGAGGCTGTCTGTCTGTGCCCGAGACTCCGCATCCTGATTCCTAGTAGCCATGGTTCACCTTGACTTAGAGCTCTGCTCAGTGTCTTGAAGCAGTGGAAAGATAGTGCGTCTTCCTCGTGACCGTGGGTTACCTGGTGAAGGGGCAGGACCGTGGGATCAACCTCGGAAGCAGAATCAGTCAAACTTGGAGGGAAACTCTGCTCCCTGGCTCAGGGTCCAGATTTATTTGTTCTTTATAATAGCCAGAGGTCAAAAGTTGCTTTTGCTTGCCAAAGAACCCGTCATGTATACATTTATCCAATCAGTGTTCATTAAGCATTAAGTAGGGGTCTGTCACAGGTTAGGACCTGGGGCTACAAAGATGAGCAGACCCACCCCCTCCCTCCCTGAGAGCAGGGACCGAGTCTCCGCCCCCGTCAGACCCCAAGCCCGGAGCCCTGTTCACACCTGGCAGCAGGTGCGTACTAAATGCCGGCCGACTTCAGCAGCTCAGTTTTCCAATAACTGGGATGTTTATGCTGGTTTCACTCCTACAATCTCTGGGAAGAGTGTCCCGATAAACATGCTGCAAAAGCCACGGGTCTGGGGTGCGGGGAAATCTACGGAATGAAGGAAAGGGCTGATCCTGGGACAATTTCAGTAGCCACAGACATGGGCACGCAGGTTAGTAAGAGGATTTACAGGCTGTTAATCACATAACCAGTTGTAGGGACTGGGCTTAGTGGAAGGCGTTCTCGCTTGGAGACTACCATCCACACGTCCCAGCAGTCGCACCGTGAACGCACGTGAACTCACATGCATTGTTTTTACCTGGGATCAAGTTGCATGCACTGGACCGCCAGTCTTGACACCAGCCTCCAGGGCTATTAAAGGAAAGAGAAGCAGAGGAACAATTTGCTAATTTTGCATCTTTTTTGCTACAAACACTTCTTAATTACCTTTCTATTGAATGCCTTGTAAATAATTCAGCAGACTCCACCATACGTTATGCAAACGTTAACCAAAATTACTGTTTTCAGCAGAATATGACTGGAGTGTAGTAATGGGGCGATGTTTCTAATCTCAGCTTGTTCTTCCTTTGACGTTCTGTGGCAATGTTTAGGGCACAGAGTCCTAGCGCTGGTTCATTCACACATCGAAACGGTATTGACTAGTCCTCTGCTCTGTGTCAGGCCCTGGACAAGCCTTAATAACTGATTCAATTCCATTCCATTCCATTCCATTCCATTCCATTCCATTCCATTCCATTCCATTCCATTCCATTCCATTCCATTCCATTCCATTCCATTCCATTCCATTCCATTCAATTTTCTTTTTTTTTTTTTTTTTTTTTTTTTTTTTTTTTTTTTTTTTTTTTTTTAGCTGAATGATTTTTGAAAGGTAGAATAGTAAACTACTTTTTTGAGGACAAGGAAATTAACTATTAAGGAGATAGTTCTAAATGCCATCATACTAAAAAAAAAAAAAAATAGGAAAAGCCACATTTCCAGAGTCAGTATTTTCTCAAGAAACAGCACACTGATCCACTGCTTCTTTAAATCATGGTTGTAATCTTCCCTAAACTAATCTAAGAGGTACAGAAAACGAGCTTTGAACTACACAAACACTGGGAGATTTCTTTTCAGGAAAATAAAACGCTCTCACATATTATCCTTACGTTTAGTGATGTCGACATGTGCAAATACAGTCATACTTACATTCTAGTATGTACTAACAAATTCAATCCCAATTTCCTGAGTATAAAACACTCAGTTTTTTAGAAAACTGAACTGCTGAAAAACTCACATGTCCTTTTTCCTGTTTTATGTTTCCAGGACTTTGGACTCCATGAAATGCACAGTGTGCTCAAGAAATGCAAATAAATGTTAATATTAGCTTAAATCAAATACATT